>NC_132895.1:12838729-12931229 GCF_030463535.1 Salminus brasiliensis
AAGAAAGCAAACAGGTCTTGGCTGATCCATGAAATCTGAGGTGATGGAAATGTGGGTTCAGTTTGTGCACTCGGTAACTGTTCCAACCTGCTCAATGTCATAGCCACTGTGCAGCGCAGCTCCATAGCCTCCCACAAACACTCCAGCTGGGAGGAGGTACAGGTAGTTATACTCTGGGGGATCCGTGGGCCGCTTGAACATGTCCAACATCCGCTGAGTGACGAGGAAACCACCTGAGTGGGGGTACGAACATACACAAACACCACAACACAAAATCAATTATAGATTACAAAAGCACAAAGCATTCAACACAAACCCCTTGTGCTGGTGTAAAAGCATCTACACGATAGCTGACTCGCAGTACGACTCACACCAATAAGTCATTCCTCTGCTGCTGTTCATTAGACACGTATTTCTTTCGACGTGTGAATTTCACATCAAAGGGGTTTTGAAGGTCAGGAGCTTTTAAGGGGGTTTTAGTCAGCCTCTGATTTGCCTTACGAGTACAAAAGAACCTCCGGTGACATTTTTAAATAAATAAATAAATAAAAACTGTAGGCCTCTAGCATTCAAAAGTATGTGCCACCAATTTTACATAAATAATAAGACCATGGAAAAAGTTCTGCAGTAGGGAGATTTTTATATTCATGCCCACCATTAAAGGAACAAGTACTCCATAAATTCCCAGCCTTTTATTAAAAGTGAGCTGGAGAGGGCATTGTTAGTTTTTCCCCTGTGTGCACTTGTAACAATAAAACATTCAAGGAGAGGAATCATGAAAAAAGGGAAGCAAAAAACTTCATATTTCTGGTTGTGCTGGTTTATGGCTTGTGGGTTTGACTGTGGAACGAAACATTGTGTGAGCTATGGAAAGAAAGAATGCCCTTAAACTGAAATTAAACACCTGCCTTTAGAGAAAATAAATATAGAAATTCAGACACTTTATGTGAGCTGGAACACAAACAGAACAGAGATCAGACAGAGTAATAAGTTGTTATGGCTGAGCATGACAAAATATGCAGGGAAATGTCCAGTAACATGCCTTTAAATTACCAGCAGGCACCGAGACCCCGGTCGCCTTCCTACCCCTTTGACTGGGCCACACAGTCCAACACAGACGGCAGCAGGACGGAAGGTATGCTGGCTTCAGGATGGCATTCTGGCCACCATCTCCCCGCCCCCCCCCCCAAACCCCATTTGAAAGCATTTTTCACCCCGTTCTGTTTTAATGAATGGCTGGTTTCGCACAGAGCGGGGCTCGGCTGATTTATGACATGGCTGGGGCTCTTTGAAGCACTGCTGCCGCCTTGACATTTCCTGCATCAGGTGTGAGGTTTGCCTAAACTCTTCCACCTGGAGGCACTGGAAGTGGCGGCTCTTCTCACGAATGCCCAGCTTGGGGCAGCCAAAGGCCAGGGTGCAGCCGCAGGCACATGGCACTCGCTGACTTGCTGCCCACTTGACCAGACTCAACCTGGGGACAAACCAGTCCTCGGGAAACCAGACTACGTGCAAGAATTAAAATGTCGAAGCTCTTTGGGACTTAAAACTCTTTGTGAAACGAATAATGAAATCTAAAATGAGCATTAACGATTAAAATACATAATAAATAAATGATAATAGTTCTGCATCTCAGTTAGTTCAACAATGCATATTAGGTTGAACCTCAAGACATTAGTTAAAGAGTTGCAGCTAAAATGGATTTAATATTTTAATGTTTAGTCTTCGGCTCCTCCCCCTCAATCTGTTTATTCCATCTGCAGGTTAAACCCCCTCAACCACATAGTGGAAGGCCTTGCTATTCTCTTGACCACGGAGGCTGCTGTGTCGACTGAATTTGAACACATTTCATATTTGATTTCTTGTCTCTCAACAGGTGGGCAGTTAGATGGTTGCACCACTCTACAGCTGTGAAGCCATATACCTGTGTGTCCAAGAAAGAACAGAAAGGTTTATTTACTCCAGTTTATTAAAACTGGGTCTATGTAGTGCAACTTTACAACTGTAGGGTGGCACAACAGTCTAACTGCCCGCTCAGAGTGCAAAGAAAGTTTAAATCCCAGCAAGGGTTCAAAGCTACATAGTCAAAAGCCTCCCAGTATAGTCTGGTGATGTCATGTTCTAACCTAAAGATGTGAATAAACAGTGAATAAACTGAGGTGGAGGGACGAAAAATCTTACTAAATATTATATACAAGATGTATACAAAAACTCAAAAAGCTAGATTATTTCAACAGGGTGAATCTCACCTGCAATGTTGACGGAGGAGATGAACGCAGCAAGTACAGCCAAAGTTTCTGCAGTGCTGGATGGAAGGTACCCTCCTCCCATCAGTGAGAGTCCACCAACAGCAGTCAAACCTGCATGAAGAGTCAAAATCAGAGACTGGAAGGACAAATAAAAGTTTTAGGATGAGCTAAATTTGTCAAAATTGCTACGTCCCATTTGAAGCATTTTCTTTACGAGTTCCATAATCACCTCACAGAACAGTGTGCTGATCTGCAGAACCTCTGAGAACCCAACTTATCACATGTCATCCAAGGACAATCCATTTTCTTCCAAACAAATTAACTCTGACTCCTTCTGAACAACGTAAGTGGGACACTATCGGGAGCCCTCTTGGGAACTCTGATAGCCATCACCTCTCTAATGGCTTTCAAATGTGGTGGTGACTGCTGGCTGACCAAACCTAAGGTGGCCTTGTTGGTTAGATGTCTCTTGAGTCAATGAAGTGTGCAGTAGTTGCTGAGCATTTCCTCTCACTTTGTAATTCCAATTGATCACAGACAGGCGCACGGAACCAAAGCGCACGCTACCTCTACACTGCAGGAAGCGGTGCAGACGATCTGCGAACCTACACAGACACGCATCCGCAGTCGCATACACACACTAGCCCCTGGATATCTGTAATAAAACCTCTGATGAAAGGGAAATGTTCAAGCACACACACACATAAAATACGCAAGAACAGATCTGAGGATGTCCTATCCTCACAAGAAGCACTGTAGATACAGACCTGCTGGATGAGGTTACCTTCACAAAACATCTAAGGAACTAATCACACATCACTAGAAAAAACCCACCTAGGCGATGCTGTGTGGCCAGTTCAAGATCATACAGATTACACACGCTCTGACATCGGCCTAAAACTCATCCCCCCTGGGTTCTTCGGATCAGACTGCGCTCAAAAAGGTCATTTCGAGGGCTGACGCTGGGTCGACAGCAAGACATTGGGTCATTCTGATTCACCAGTTTCAGGTAGATTAAAGAGCTTGAAAGCAACCAGGTGCCAAGAAGGAAAGAGAAACTACACTTTTCAGCCCCTGACACATTACTCTTATGCTTTCAAGAATGAGAAATTCCATATTAGTGTCCTAATGTCTCGGTCACTACTTTTTCAGCTTTATTACCTTTGGCACGGTAATAAGCAAATTCCACAACTTACACCATTTCCAGTTATGTGAAAGAGACACAGTTGACGAAGTGTCAGATGTGCAAGGAAAACACCTCAGAAAGGAGGGGGGGGAAATGGCAAGCGGCAAGCTCCAGAGAGCTAATAAGTGATTTCACAGGAGCTGTGCAGTAGGTCGAGCAAGCTAATTGCTTCAGTGGGTACCCGCACAGTCTCATTCAGCAGTTTACGGCTCTGACGACGTTAAGGACTCTTTATTGTGGACCACCAAGGACTTGTTAAATGAATGAAATGTTTCCGAGTCCTTCAGCTAGCCCGAGAAAAATGAGCAAAAAGCTTAACGAAGCATCCTGACTGTGGCTGGCTGGCTGTAGAAGACATCCTCCTCCATATAATCACCCTCTTTCTTCGTGTAATCACGTCTGCTGGAGCTTCTGCCCTTACCGCATACAAAGAACTAAGCACTTTGCCTAAGAGAAGGCCCAGCTGGGCAGGCAAGCCACAAGTCGGGTGGGGGGAAAAATGAAAATTAATGAGGCATTCCATGTTATATTATAAACTCAATTAAAAGGTGGCAATGTTTTTCCATGTCCATTAAACATGACTAATTCACACCCCGGCAAAAACCTTCCAGTCTAGTGAAAGGGAAGCGAATGGGATGAAATAAAACTGGGACGGGAAATAAATGGATCATTCCCACCATTTTATTAATTTGCCCCTTGAACGCTCCAACATTCAACACCATAGCCAACAAGCTGAGCAGGGAAACATGGTGTAAACAACCATCATTCAACCCACACTGGCCAAAACGCATATCGTTGCTTAGTGGATTTTCTGCAGGGACTTGAAAGGAACAAGAATGATACACTATTTGATATAAAGTCCAGTTTACAAACGACTGACTTTAACCACTCAAACGCTCTTCAGAAAGCTTTTAGCATCTTACATCCATTAAGGTGATGGATGCTGTCATACAAGAGATGCTTACCAGAGATGGCGTTTGTAACCGACATGAGAGGAGAGTGGAGGGCAGGAGTAACGCCCCATACTGTATGGTAGCCCACAATTCCTGCCAATCCAAAGGTTGTCACCATCTGAGTGAAAGCAGCGTTGGGTGCTACAAGCCCGAGCCCAAGCGCTGTGGTAAGACCTAGACAAAAAAAACAAAAAAAAAACAAAAACACACAAAAATATAAATTTAAATGTTCTTATGGAAAATAGTAAGATATACAAACATTAATGTATTTGTAAAGCAGCATTAGGCCAAGAACAAGCAATGTCTTGCTCCTGGGCTCCACCTTGTAAAGAACAGCTGTATGTTTCTGGACAAGCTGAGAGATACAGAACCGGTATCTGAAGTGAAAGAAGAATGTGGACTGAGGTGGTAGAGCAATAATACAGGATTGGCAACGATAGTGATTCTATTCTCCTTATTACACGTCAATGGAGCATCACAAATTTGATTAGAAGATTCTGAAGCTGCAATTTGATGCAAAACAAGCTCCATAAAGGTTGCTTTTTAAAACAGGAACACACTGTATATAGTGTGCCTAAATTAATTAATTAATTAATTGATTGAATAAAAAAGGAAAAAAAAGTGCTTATGCAGCCCAACCACCCACAGAGCCTGGTCCAGGTAAGAGCCGCTGCAGGCGGAAGCAGGACGTGTGAACAATCTCCCCCACAGCGGAGCTCCCACACCAAAACCTCCAAAGCCTTACCACCACCAGAGCCATCCACAGCAGGGGGCAGCCTTCACATACCCCCTCTCTCTCATTTTATTATCCTCAGTTTCCTGTCATTTAGGGGTGAACAGGGTGTTGGGAGGATTGAGTGCATGCATGTGTGTGTGTGTGTGTGTGTGTGTGTGAGAGAGAGAGAGATTGTGAGAGAGGCAGGGCAGGGAATTTAGTAACCGATTCCAATTCCAGACTGACTCAGGTTCATACTGATAGCAGACAGCAAAATAAAAGAAAAGGAACCAAAAAAAAAAAAAAAAAAAAAAAAAAAAAAAACACAAAAAAACATGAAGGAGCAGGAAGATGAATTTGCATGTTTGTTTATCGGTGGGTGTTTATTTCCGTGCGAGCTGTGGGTTGTCTGAGTGAGGAAGTGTGTCCTTTGATCTACAGCCAACACTGCCTCTCCTCACACAAGCGCCGCTCGCCTGTCTGCAACCAATAGAATTCATTTGCTTGTATTTTCGGGTTTTCTTCCCTCCTTAGTGCAGCTTTTAAATCTAATCACATTCCACGAAATGCAATGAACAGAAGAAAAACAAAACCTTTCAGAGATTAGCAAGAAACACAGTCTGGGCTAATGAGTCACTAAACAAAGAACGCAAACGCAATTATTTGTGACAGGACTTCCTCAAAAAGTAAACAAGTAAATAAATAAGCAAATAAGTAAATAAATACATAAGCAAGCAAGCTGGGTGTCCCCAGTACAGGTTGAAGGGCCCAACAGCCAGCTCCACAGCTCCATGAATAACCATTAAGAGACATGTGGGGGCAAGGAAGGTGTAGATTTGTCGAGTGCCTCACCTCCAGTGTAGGCCCCAGCAGTGGTGAAAGTGGCTCTGAAAGGGGAGACAGCAGCAGCCTTCTCCTTCTCCAGCTCCAGGACAGATTTGGGCTTGGGAGGTGCTGCCACAGGGATGTTATTGGGCTGTGGTGCTGGGAAGAGCACCTTTCCATCCTGACGACAGTGAGAAGGAGAGACAGCGCTTAATATATCACCACCCCTCAACTTGACTACACCAGTGCTAGACTGATAATGAATCCTAAGGACATTATACAAGTGCTGAGACCAAGCTGAAAGCAGTGCTACTCATCCTAACCCTCAAATACAGGGCCGGGTTTTCATCAACAACCCAGCACCTAGATCTAACATCAACCTCATTACAGTGCAGCACTGCTGCAATCTGGCAATAATAAAATAAAACACTGAAATACATCAGAAGACGTCTAAGTCTAGTGTGCAGTACCTGCATGACAACTGAACCACGGATTACGTGGTCCATGGTCCCATAATCAAAGGCTTCCTTCACATCATAGTGGAAGTTCTCCTTGTCTGGGCTGATGGCACGGAGGAGTTTGATAATGTTGTTGGAGTACAGGGTGCTGGACTGAGTGGGCAGACGACTGGGAAGATCTGTGTAACCAATATGGGTCACACCCTAAAGCAAAAACAGACAGACAGACAGACAATTTACAACCATTTCTAAAAAGATCCTTTGGGACTGCACTTCTGAATGTCTATATTAATGACTGAACAAGTGCATTGACAAACATTGGGAAGCTCCAAATTACTGTCAAATCACTGTAAACTGAACTAGCACAAGTGTTTTCCCCCCCTAGATATCCATGTAAATATATATAAAAAATAAAACAGCTAGTTCTTCAGTGAATATTTATCTAAACAGAAGAAGAAAAAAAAAGTGCTCTTCTGGTGCATGATCCACAGCGTTGGGCTTACTTTGTGAACAGTGAGCCTTCCAGGAACAGTGGTCTCAATGTTGCCCCCTGCCTCTGCCGCCAGATCCACCACCACTGAGCCATCCTTCATGCTCTCCACCATTTCCCTAGTAATGAGAATTGGAGCCCTGCGACCTGCCCAACACAGAGGAATAACACATCAGTATAAATCTTTTATGGCCATCTACCATTTCCTTTGAAACATTACTGTATTTAGGTAAGTAGGAATGGCATGTGCCCGTCATGTTAGATATGGCACAGCATGAAAAGTCAGAAGATGCAGAAGAAAAAAATGCAAACAATCCAGAAGTAAAGGAAACCTCATTCACTTTAAAATAGTGTATATGTAGAACACTATTAAAATATGTTGCATAATCTAAACTGAGACCAAATAAAAATAAATAAATACAACATAAATGAGCAAAATCTCTACTAGTAGGGTTTCTGTTATGTCATATGCTCATATTTGACTAATGCTCCAAGTTAAAACTGGACAAATAATTTTTGTATTAAAATGTGTGAAGCAAGGAACAGCTATTTAATGCTGCAACAAACATTTAAAGTACTTTTGGTTGTCTACACAATTTGTTTTTAGCAGTACTGAAGTTTTAGACACTGATGCACATTATTTAAAACCTTTTCTCCCTTCAAGCATAGTGTTTTTCTAGCTTGTTAATGAGAAAATATTGCAGCTGATGCCAGTAATCATAAATACAATAAAAAGTAACAAGAATTTCTTAATTTGGAAGAAAGCAGTTGAGATCATGTGAGCTAGTTTAAACCCTGGGTGTAAGCCCACAGTCCTTCACTTTCGTAACTACATTTCTGTCAAAACTAACGGCAGTGTTAGTGGCCCCAAAATGGAACCCGATGGGATTCCACAAGATATAACTGTTACCAAATAGCCCAACACATGTTTTTTGCATTAGGATTAATATGTGAATAATAACCTGGTTTCCTCTAGGTAGTGCATGGATTTGTTCAATTCCCTCTCCAGCTCACCTGATTTGACATCATTAAGAGTTTTAGAGGTGTTTTAATGAACACAGTGATGGAAAACCACTACTTTTTGTATGAATATTATTTGTATTTACTGTAATTGTAATTTTGCTATAAAGAAGTTCATTTTAGCTCAACTCAAACTGCTACACTTTAGAAGTGTCAGATGTTACCAGCAAATTACAAGACACATTTTGTGTGACTAAGCTGTCTTCAGAGAACAACATGTCAGACAAACCCCCCAACCCCCCCCCCCCCCCCCCCCAAACAGACCACGTTGCAAAACCTTTCAATGCACTTTTCTTTAAACAACGTAATCAAAAGCATCAAGTCTTCTTAAATGTCAATATTGGGAGACGTTTACAGGCCATTCAAGATTGCTGGGAACTAATTTGTTCACCAGATGAATTTTTCTTACTGAAGCCAGCTGTTCTGGGGAACCTTACAGAAAGCTGAACTGGCCATCATAACTCCGACCCACGTAATCAGAAAGATTAAATACAGAGTGAGCAAGACAGCATGCCTACCAGGGATGAGGGCAGTACTAATGAGGATGTCAACATCCAAACACTGCTTGGCAAAAAGCTTCATCTCAGCCTCAATGAACTCCTTCGACATCTCCTTAGCATAGCCACCCTGGCCTTCTCCAGACTCCTTCACGTCCACCTCCAGTGGCTCGGCTCCCAGGGACTTAAACTGCTCCAGGGCTGCGGCTCTGAGGACGCAAGAGGTCAAATGTCATGAGGAGAACTTGGACATTGCTTCAGATGATCAGTTAGGATGTAGAGTACACATTATTCATCTGTTACATGAAGATTAGTGCAGACATGTTACAGTTCATACATCAATCTCACATCAGTGGAACACAAGAGTTTCCTTTCTGAGCTCATTCATAACCTGGGCAACACTGCCCTCCAGTGGCAGCTTATGAGAAACTGCTGCAGACTAATTTAACAGATTTCGGGCACATTAGAAGACAAGCGTGCCAGGGGGACTACTTAAGACTGTAGCTCATTAGGTCTTGGCTGCTATCCCAGATCCCTCAGCCTAATCACCTTTGACTGCACATGTCACTAAGTAGGCAAGTATGATCAAATTACTGTGCTAAATTGAGATTGACTGTATAAATCATCTTATCCCATCCATGCTATCACTGCTGGTGTGATGAAGAATATGGCCATATAAGCTAAGGTATGACCACTTTACAGGCTTCTGGACAAAACCAGATATGTTAAAGCACTGATGCTGAACTCCACACAAACATCAGACATTTCCTTAGATTATCACATTATTATTATTATTGATATTAATAATAATAATAATAATAATAATAATATCATCATCATCATCATCACTATAGTGCAAGCCAAATTGAACTTAACTTGAATTTATAACAGAAATATGGTTTAGGACCCACTACTGGAAAGAAACTGGGCCATTTTAATCCAGATCCAAACTGTCTGCCTAATCAAAGCCCTCTTTTTCCAATCAAGTGATCTGACAGATTTTGTCCCAGTTTTTCAGAACAATGTTGATCCAGATATCACAGACTAAGATTTCTAGATCTGGATTTTCTGCACTTTTAATGACCTTGTGGTCATCTGTAGAACAAATGATGTTTTAGCATTTTCTGTTAATGAAACAGATAGATCATTAATGAACCACTTTAAGAGGGGAACTACTTTTATCTTCTTAATGAACACTCAAGTCTGACATTCTCAAATCTAAAAACAATGTCACAAGACTATGATTTTGCAAAGACTGAGGACTAAGACTTTCAGGGTGATTATTTGTAGGACTTCAACTAGACCCAGATTCCCTTTGAGATTGTTTCCCAGTCATGCTCCCAGCGGAAATTTGCTCCTGGAAGAGAAACTGTTGAACCATGGCGCAGCAATAGAAGCAGCTTTTGATGGGAGCACACTGCAACTCCAGAAAGAGTCCTGTGATTTTATTCAGACATGAAATTTTGTCTGTGGCAGTGTTTGGTGTAAGGCCAACTTTTTTCTAGAGTAAGATAATCTTTTTTTATTAAAGTCCGTGTTTTACATCACTTTACTGAACACATTTATTTTTCATTTCTGTATAAAGCGTCCCCTCAACACTTCAATCCAAGAAAGGCATGATTATGCATGCATTATGAAATGCAGAGCCAAATATTTAGGATCAAAAATGTATTCTGTTTAGGCGGGTTTAATCCAACTAGACTCCTTTAAAAAGCTGCCCCCCTGGTTACCAGGATAGGCTAGGCCAGGATGCAGGGGTTGCTGGTTAATATATTGTGATATTGCGATATATTGTAACTTAAAAAATATATTTAATTTTAGGGAAACTGTCATAGTATAAACACCATATGCTCAAAATCTGAGAAAAAAGATCTCTTTTATGCAATCAGAACAGTGGGATCTGAAGACACCACTACAACACCGCTGTCTAGCGGTCAGAGTTTAAACAAGAAAATGAAGCACAAATGAATATAAATCAATGGGAAAATCGCTGAATTACTAAACTACTCATGTTAAAAAGTTCAATGGTTTATTTGATCCTAGTAAAAGCACAATGTAGCTTAAACTAATCAAGTCTGTCTTTAACCATATAAAATGATCCGGGTGTGTCCGTTTCTCTCCTTGCCAGGTCCGAGCCCCCATGCAGAACCTGGCTTTGGGTGCCCATGAGACTGATTTGATGAAGGATGGAGCCACCTTGGTGAGCTCCTTATACCCAAAAAGACAACAGGGAGATCTTGGGCGCTTACAGAATAGCTCATGCCAGCTGCGCTGGCCCACTTACCTTGTGTCAAAGCCCCTGACAATGGCACCCATTGCCCTGGCAGTGCCTGCAGCAGCCAGCCCAGCAACGCCACCTCCAATGATCAGCACCTTGGAGCCAAAACAAAGGCAGATTAATCTCAAAGTAGAGTGAAAGCATTAACATATTCATACATTCTCAACTGCCAGGGTTGTTCAGCCAGTGGAGTGGCATGACATTTTTTTTGAGGGTCGTCCAACAGGACATATCAGCTTTGCAGGAATTCACGCTAAGGTCACAGTCCATACCTTGGCAGGGGGGACCTTTCCTGCAGCAGTGATCTGTCCAGTGAAGAAGCGGCCAAAGTTGTTCGCTGCCAGGACCACAGCTTTATAGCTGCCAAAACAAAACAGGAGACCATTATTCATGCTTACAAACTGACTACAAAAACCATGACTGCTCAGGCTACCACTGAGGTATGACAGCATGTCCACAGGTACCCCAGAGTTATTTTTGTATTTATGAATTGAATTTATCAACAAATGATATCAAATGAATAAAAGAAAAACTAATGAGAAAAAATAATAATGAGTAGCACCAATAAACATACTATATGTTTGCATACTTCATTTTAAATTGAATTATTTGCTAACCGATGCATTTAGCATGTTTATTGTGTAGAGCTTCTCCCAAACACTTCCACGGATCCCATTTTATCTTTTCCACCATGCAAACAGCAGGGAACATGTAATGTTTTACATTATGGAACCGACAATCACAAGACTATCCTTCATATGGCTTTAGTACCCTTAAAGCTCTGCCTGCAAGGCACATCTGATTTAACTGCAATAATAATGAGGTTTCACCATTAACAATTGCACTTAGTCTCTGCATGGGCTTAATCTAAGCGCAGGAATCCCACCCTAAAGGTTAACAGGCCAGCATGCAGTGAGCTTCAGTTGCTTGTACATTCTGCCAGATTTGTCTAACAATTGACTAAATGCTACATAATGAGAAAAGGGGATTGGAAATATGACAATATCCTGCGGCCATAAGCTTTTTCTTACCAATTCCAAACTGTTAACTGTGGAGCACATAATACAAATCATTTTAGCACTAGCATCATTACATGTGTATTAGGTGTATTCAATAACCTATTTGAAAAACATCTGCTCCTCATTTCTCCACCTATTCTTGGTCTATTCAGCTTTGGGGAAAGCTTTGAAAGCAATGTAATGCTGGTAAACTGCAGCTAACAATGCTAACTTTCGAACACGGGCAGTGAGAGAAAAAAATAAACTAATTAGGGATTAAGTTATTTTGACTCCCAATCAAATCAGAGTCTTTTAACACAGAGTATCTTCAGATACCGACCCGATCTTTGTGTTTCGAAAGTCATATATAGACAAAAATTCTAATAAGATGTGCTGATAATTATTACTAGTTTAATAACAGTTCACACAAGACATTCTGTACTGATTTAATTTATTTATTATTTAGCTCACAGTTCCTTTACTGGATTAGCATTAAAACAGCCAATACCCAACCCATTACATTATGCCTGAATTGGCAACGATCCACTGGATCGGATCGGTAAAATCCCCAAAACTCATTTTGGAGAGCGCATACACTTGACTATTCACTACAAGCCAATTCTAAGTGTTTGTAAGTTCACCATCAAAAAGACTGGACAAATGCCACTGCTGTACCAAGCAGACTGTGCAAAGTACATGGGGAAGCATGATTAGACAATAATTAATCAGGGTTGTAGAAATCGAATAAATGAACTTACCCAGCAATGTTTGCCATGGAGCTGAGGGCATCGTATCCCTGGGCGATGGTGACACGGGGCACTTGGTCCATGGCCAGCACAGTGGCCCTGCGATTGGCCAGCCGTTCCATCAGCTCAGGATTCTGAGCAGGATAGATGAAGCTCACCAAGGTGGCTCCATCCTTCATCAAATCAGTCTCATGGGCACCCAAAGCCAGGTTCTGCATGGGGGCTCGGACCTGGCAAGGAGAAAAAAATAAATAAAGATTTGTCCAACAAATGACTGAACGCCCCAGTATGAGAAAAAGGGGTTGGCAACATGACAATGGGCCTTGCTCACCAACCATTCTTAGAAAGAAATACTTAAACAACCTTTTTAACCCACTTCTGGGCTCTGACATTCACCATGAAGTTTCTTATTTGGGATTTACTCGATTTATATTGACAATGGGATCAATAATTATAAGAGCAGATCTGTAAACAATTGTGGACTTGTAAATTCTATAAATTGTTGTTGTAGGCCTAATTTGACATTAAAACCTTTCCCCGCTGTACATGAGACATAAATTGGGGAGTTATGATGATTTATGATGATTTTGTGGGGTTGCATGAATTGTTAAAATAAAATAATAAATACAAAAATAAATAAAAATAAATTCCAATTTAGGAAAATTTTATAAGTGGCACTGAAATGTGAGACATATCAGATACACCACAACGTGAACTCTGTCTGATCAGCCACAACAGAATTCTCAACATGTTACACTTTCATCCTTCATTTAGGAGGAAGAGTGACAATCTCCATTTCAGGAAGGTGGGAGGGGGCAGTGAAACCAGCACAAATTCAATGACCTCAACTCACTAATCCAGTAAATGTTTGCCAAATGGCAAAAAAGTGTGTTACTAGGTCATGACTCTGTTGGGTATTCATGCCTGCCACATTGATTTTACCCAGCAAATCTAATTTTTGAATTTGTGCTTGTGATGTTCCATGCGTTTCTACAGGAAGCACCCAAGTCCTCCTTCCAAACCAAAATAGATGCAAAGCACAACCCCAGACAGCGCTCCAGCAGACGTGTATTGTGGATCTCAGTACAACATCTCAACCAGTGTCTCAACCAAATTTAAAACGATCAGATTCAAATGTGTTTTTGCTTTTAAAGTTTTGGCATCGTGTCTCCTACAGCTCACTAAATCTCAGCGATATGAAATGTTGATCTGCATGTCAGGATCCCATTTCTGCCACAGAAAAACTGCCCACCTTGAGCACGATGTCAGACGCTAGGACATCTCTGACGTCCTTTACCGTGGCTCCGACCCTAGAGTACATCTCGTCTGGAAACTTGGCGGCCTCTCCAGCCCCGGACTCCACCACAACGTTAAAACCCTGTTTGATGAGTGCGTCCACTCCCGCCGGCGAGAGCGCCACACGAAGCTCATTTTCATAGATCTCCTTGGGAACACCAACCGTTAGTTGCTTGTAAGGAATACCTGCAGGGAATGCATAGCAAAAGAAATGACCCAAGATGTCAGCAGTCTTTTGAGAGTCCACTTTTGAGAATTTCACTTAGGAATATTGCACTCAGTCTGAATCACAATGCACTGCATTTCCACAGATCAAGACAAATTACCAATACCAATACCAATACCAAAACAAAAAGACTTTTGCCTTTAATCCCAAACTTCTCCTTTAATAACAATTTCCTAATGCTGCTGTTGCATTTATTTTGAAACATGTACGTATGAAACATGAGCCAACAGATGAAAATCCATATGTTATGATTTATATTTGTTATTTTAGGTAATCTGAATTCAGTTTCCAACATGTGCACCTGCTAGCTGAGACACTTTCCGCGCACCAAACAATAAAGGCAGCACGTTTCTTTTAAGTAGTGAAACAGAAGGTTCCAGTTCCACAAGCTGATGCATTATCTCCAAAATGGCAACTTTACAGATGAAAGGTAAAGCTGTCTTAACATTAAATGAAAGTCAATGTAAAACATTTTTTGGAGAGACAATTATGGAGCATTTCTATTGGTCTCATATTTATCATGACATTGTGATATAATGTAAAGGATAATGCACTCAAACATAATGTAACATGTAAGCGTGTCAACTAATATTCTGAACAAATACTGAATGATTGTGTTTGGGGTTTTTGCCCCCTTAAAAAAGATGTTAAATACAATATTCAGTAGACCAGGGTGTTCAGTAGTCATAAAAAATAAATAAATAAAAAATATTTAAAAAATAAATAAATAAATAAAAATAAACCAACCCAACAACAACCACCCTGACTTGACTGACCAAATTTTAATTGACAAATTACAGAATTTTGTATAATGGCACTGGACTTTCATCCATCCATCTGTCTTTAAAGGGCATTTCAGTTCCACATGGCGATGCATTTCCCCACGTCTGGACATGCAGGCATTACAGCTATACATGCAGCTGATGTTTACAGGTTAAAGGGTCCAGAAGTGTTTGAGATGGACCTTTTAACTCTGGGTGCTCCTGCTGAACTAATAACAAATCCAATGTCTAGCTATAGATGCATTCAATAATTGATAAATCCCAACATCTCTGAATGCATTTCTAGCTAGGTATTAGATTTTCACTAGTTAAAGTGTTTATCTCTAAGAGCTCTCAATGAATCTTCAGTAAGACATTAAAGGGTTAAACAAGGACTTAAACCAAAATAAAAAGTTAAATACCTTAAACTATAGTTTAAAGAATTTCTCACACTCTCATAGGCAACAAACTGATAATTACTGACTCCCATGCTCAAACTTTCTGACTCAGGCTGAAATCTGAACTCACAGAAAGGTCACAGGGAGGCGGACTACAATTAAGCCATAAAAAGATTAACAGCTTGGCATAAGGGAAAGTCTAAATGAAACCTTTGGAGCAGTTTACAAGAAGCGCCAATGAAAGGCTTCCAAGGAAAGAGACATTAAAAAAAGCATTTAAGTTGGGAGTGCCATCAAATCAAATCTGCAAGTAACATGTAGTGACTTCTCTGCTTAGCTGCATTTTCAGATTTCAATACCACCAGAGAATCTTATTCCAAAAGCGTGTCTAACATATAGAAGTAAATCAATGCAAAAGCCCCCCACCCCCAAACCTTCTGATACATTGCAACCACCACATTACCCATATTTCCAGGCTGCAACACATCTGTATGCACAGGCACACTTGAAGGGTGTGAAAAGGTCGGTTCACTACGAAGCTGTGCTAGATCTAGTCATTATTATGGAAAATGTATGTTATGACCGCCAGAACCAAGTCTTTTACACTGGATCAAGTGCACAGAGTGGCTGTGGAAAGAGTAGCTCCACCACGTGCATCTCATCACATCAGAAGCAGCTGAGGGTGAATCACAGTCCAAGTGTAGGTGAAACAGAACCAACAACAGTGCTGCAGACAGTGAGCTACTGTAACAGCCTTCACCTTGATTACATACCATATTTATCATCATTATAAAAATTATTTAAAAAGCTAAATTTTACATTTAGGATGTACAATGTGGATGCATATAAATACAAATAATGATATCACTGTGTACAACAGCATGTTAATCACAATCATTTAAATCCTGATATTATGCAAGTTATTCTTTTTACTACTATCAATTGCCACTTTCATTTACATGGGAAGTCTCTTAGTGCATTTACCTTCTGTAAAACAAGCCATAAAAATAAACTCAGGTTAAGTTAATCCTCTGCAAATTGACATGTGGGTAAATAGTTTTTCCAGCATTCCTCAAGTGTACAGGGCGCTCAAGGCGGCACATCTTGCATTGATCGAGCATTGCGTGGGCACCTCGGGTCATTCGGAGTCTGTGGCAAAGCTCCGATGTTGAAAATACATGAAATACAACATTCAAATCCAGAAGACAAGCCAAAGGTCTCCTCAGAGGTGCGACACTTCTGACAAGTTTAGGTAACGTTTCCCCCTAAAGTCATTGTTTAGTGTAGCCTATGTACACACACGCGTGTTTAGCCACTCCCAAAGCAGCCATTCCTGCCAAGATTTCTTATCCAGGGTAAATTGGTCAGAAATGTTCTTTATAAAGTCAAGAGCAAGAAGCATACAATTGAAAAAGGTTGGCTTTACACACAAAAGATCAACTAATTAATCACACACACACCTTCAACGCCATTTGGAAAGAGATCATAACATTGCCGTCACTCAAAAACGTTGCATCTCCAGAACGGCAGCTTTACAGACAGAGGAAAAAAACCTTTAATGAATGTCAATGTAAATATATTTTATTCCAAGTCATTTTGGAGCATTTCTATTTGTCCTTTCGTCATGAAATTTGGAAACAATGTAAACAGATTTACAAAGTGAACAACAACAAAAATGAAGATACACAAGTTTTTGCTTTCCAGGGACAATTTTACTTTGTGTAGCTGACAATTATATGATCATCAGTTAAATTGTGAGCTATAGGGTAAAGCTCTGCAACACTCACATGAGGCAAGTCATAACTTTGGACCACAATAATGTGGTTTACCACAACATTCATCTGTCCAAATGTACATTCTGAAATTACTCATGTGCAAACTCTCTCAACACTTTTACTTTTTTAAGTGCTGATGTCTGTTTTAGCAACATGAAGCAGCTGTGCTCGCGTAGTTTCTGGCCAATCAGGGCAAGCTTTGGTTTGTTTGTTTTGGAAACTGGGAGACGTCAAGCAGCCTTGACCTTAACAATGACCTGAAACATGAACTTCAAACAAATACACCATTAAGCCTAATTTTCATGTAATTTCTAACCAATCACACATGCTTCACTTCCCCTTCATAAGAGAGTCACAATCTTGGCACTTATGTTAACTGGTAGACTTCCAGAAATAGCTGGCCAACCTCAGCTGTCATTGCCATTCTCGGCCAGCTCGAAGAGGAGGAGGTGGGGGTGTCAGCTATTAATGGCTAGTGTCCAGTACACACCCTTTAACCAGACAGTGTATTCACATTCACTACACTGGGCACTTCATTCATTTGCTGCCAGAAAGGGTGTTAGTGCAGGTAATAGTGTCAGAACGGGCACAGAGGAGGGGGCAGGGAGTAGTCACGAGACTCCATGACCTTGGAAAGGAATTATGGCTGGTTACAACAAAAACTGGGAGGGGTACTTCTGAGTTTATAGAGCTTTTATGTCTTAAACACCTAGTCTGCTTGTGCAAGGAAAAGACAATGTCAATGCCAAAGCTAAAGCACAGGGCTTTAGACTACCAAGAGAGTTGTCTTTAAATAGAGCAGACTACCTGCTGCACTCAGAACTAAAGGATTTATCAAGGACACCAACTTTAGCAAAAAGAATCTGAGAAAGTGATCATTTAGTCACACTTAATCAAAGCTAAATCACAGTTTGCATGTTTTGCAACATCTGAGCAACAGACTTCCAATAACAACCTCCATTTTCTCCACATAACGCATGTAAATGACATTACCATTATAACTCAAGGGCTATATATTTATATACACTTTTTTTTTACCTGGGCTAGCAGCACGGGTTAGAGCTTGATGGGTCCTAAAGAATCGCACACATGGCGCTTTCACAGCCCGAACACTCTGCAGCTTAGGGACCCCAGTGAAGAGGGGAACGGAGCAGCTGCTGGCAACCGCACGCAGAAGACTCGCCATGGGATACACGAGGAGGAGCTGCGCAGCCGGACGAGCCTCCTCCTACACAGAGAGGGAGACAGAGAGAGAGAGACAGACAGCGAGAGAGAGAGAGAGAGAGTGCAGTCAGCACACTGACTGACTTTTCCCAGTATGCTCCACTCAGCCACACCACGCCAGCCCAGCTGATCCTCCCTGAGGTCACACAGGTGTCAGTGTGTCCACATGTCCTTGCCTGTATGCACAGTTCATCATCATGAAAATACCATGCTACTTTTTGAGTCTACAGGCACTTGGCCTTGTTATGCCATTAGACAGCTACTAACAGAAAGTAAAAGCACACTCTTCCGAGCGACTCAAGCTAACAGCCTAAAGCTGAACGCCCTAAATAAAGTCTATTAGAAGCATAAAATTACACATGCATAGAAGAGAAGGGAAGGCAAATGCACAATAAATATAAATACAAGGATATGCATATATTTATGATAAATGGTAAAATGTCACTATATAGATATATAGACAAATGTACCAATTTACATATTTACATATGCAAATTTGCATCAAAACGTATAGAAAGAAAGAAATATATAAAACATATATAAAGTATTACTATTATTCTACAAACATAACATAAGGCATCAACATAAAGACTAACATGAACAGGCACATGCTGAAAAGGGCCTGTACGAAGACGTCAGTGCATCAGGGTTGTTTACATTGCACTTGATCAGCAAATAAGACGGATACATAACCTTATCTTAATAAAGTCTTCATAAAAACTTACACAAAATAAATATTTGAAAAAAGTTAGACAGGTTGTAAAATCAATCTCCACTACGAAAGCGGGACCACGTCAGCAGCCCTGCAGCACAACTCTGCAGACTTGCACATTTCTGCACAACAGCAGCGCAGGCCAACTATAGCCAGCTAATGTCATTCATACCCACAATAACAGCATCTAATGGCGTTAGTTTAGGACATAGCTCATTCTAACAGAAACACAATCCGCAGGGCTCGGTCGTCCCTGAAGTTTCCATTCCAACTTCTGCAGTTAACAGAGAAACCTTGAACTTGGAGTTCTCCTTTAGCCAGCCTCCTTTAGCCAGCCCTGCTAGCCCTCACTCATTCATCCGCTCAGTGAGAGCAGAGCGCCGGCAGCACACCGACTAGACACAACACAACACAACACGGTTTCAGGGCAGATTTACTAGGTTTACATGGATTATTATGGCACATCTGGGCTTATTAGTAAATGCCTGTTCTTTAACGTGCCCACTTTTGTACTTTAGCCGGCGCAGAAGCGAAACCATCTGTCTTTCAGAGATGCTGAGTGCAGGGCGGCCGCTTCAGCTGCCTGCTGCTCCCTGCCTCGCTACACAGCCAGCACGAAAACAAGCAGTCGGACAGAAAAGCGCACAAAGCGACTACGATCAATAGTGTAAGAAGATCGCGCTTGAAATGCAGAGAGCGTCAGTGAAGCAGAAAGAGCCGTATTTTAGGCACTGACCTTTAGCTAAAGCGCTATAACACCGAGCGGACAAGTCAGACCTGCTGCCACCCGGAAGAAATAGCGAGGCACACAGTGGTGCTGGGTCTTATAGCAGCCCGCCTGCCGTTAGCGAGGACAAACGTACCGTTACAGGGCGAAAAGGGGCACAGCGAGAAAAACCATAAACCACATAAAATTAATAAAGATAATAGCTAGCTTATTCTGCGAGGAGGGGGATCGATCACTGCAGTGTTTTGCAGCTCTTGCCCTGTATCTAACACTGCGCTGATTTACTTTTGTCCAAAAACAACTAGATATAGAAAGAGCCCAGCAGACTACAGAGCTACATTTCCTTAGCGCAGTATAATACTGTATACAGCTGTATAATAGTGTGTAATAGTGTTTATAATGTATCATTTGAAATATAATTATAAAGAAGAAAATAAAAGCAGATATAATTGCAGTGGTGTTTTTGTAAAAAAAACAGTAAAATACAGTGTATGTATGCTTGCTGTGTATTGTAATCTGTGGTGCAATTGGGCACACATGCCTGTATTTATTATTTTATGTATTTACAGATTTATCATTTTCCTACTGTGATTAAAAATAACTATAGTATTATACTGTAAGATACTATATCTCTGTAGTGCTGTTCTATAGAATAAGGTATCTGTAATCTGAAGTCTAATTGCAAGAAAAAACACAAAGGCCGAACAGATTACTATTATTATTTATTTATTTATTTATTACCTTTTTAATGCAAAAAAATGTATTTTCCACATGTTTATTACAGTACTGCCAACCTTTACTATTTTCTTGGACTGAGATTTAGGTTATCCAGTTATCCAGAGGTTGTTTTGGAGGGAACAAGCAGTCACTAACACTGTGTTTAGAGTAAGAGCTGTGTCACACCCAGTGCTGGAGAGTTGGCAGCCAATTTATACTGATTAGAATGACCATCTTTTTACACATTTTACACAAAACAAAGTTTGTGTATTTTGTAGATATAATAACAAAAACAGCAATACAGTTTTTATCAATTACTATAGAAAATTGATAAAAAAAAAAACATTTCAAACACTCATTTCAAACATTTATTTATGGCAAAAGCTAACACCCAAGTCAAAAGAATGTTAAAACTCACAAAAACCTTCCAAATCTATTAGCGCTACAGATCGTCAACTAGGCGCTATAGTACAATCAACTGAAAGCACTGTTATCAGTGATGCAAATAAATGAATGGCTACTTCAGAAAGGAGAAGCAAGTCTTAATGTGCATATAAGTCATTTCTTTTGTAAAGCCTGAGTGCTGAAAAAAAGAAACAAAAGACATCAAAATTGTTTCTAAATACATTTGGGAGACACATACCAATGTTCCACATCAGCTCCTTTAGATATTTGGTTAGACAAAAGCTAATAGTACCACAGTCTTCTGTCTGTGGACTGGAGCAGGCTAAACAACTTAATCTGCATCACATACAGTAAAAACTAAATACGCAATAGCAAAAGACAGAAGTAGCCTAATGAGCATTAGCCTGCCCTTCCATTCTAGATTTAGATGCCACGTTCTGTCAGATTAGTCAAAGCTCTCCTAATTATTTTACTGTATTTTACCATTATTTTACTATACCACTAGTTCAACTTGCTTTTTCTGGTGTTTTTTCTTCTGCCTTCTGGTGTGGAGGTTGTGTTTCCCTTTCTGAGGTTTGGTTCATCACCACATTTCTTCCTGTTGTCTCTGGCTTGCTGAAAACTTTTGAATGAATCTCCTCTGTAAATCGTGTAGTACTGCTGGGTCACAGCACTGGAGATTCAAGACTGGTTTAGAGAAAGGATGCCCATGGTTTTTACACTAAAAATGCATGATCGGCTTCAGTTCCTACACTAAGATTAAAGACCACCAAAGGGCCCAAAGCATGTACCAAGGACCAAGTCATTTATGTTTTCTATCTTCTCTTTATTTCTTAGAAGGGTAAGCAGGCTTTGTGGACACCCCTTCTAACGAATGCATTTAGCCTTGTTTAAGATGCACCCATTGCTGGGTACCTGTAGAGAAGTACTGCCAATAGAATAGGACCCTCTGGAGCAGATAAACATGAACCAGTTGCCCCCATGCCTAATACCAGGCATGGGCTAGGTGGGATTGTGCTCTCTGGAATGATGATGCTCCATCCAATACTTTTTGCATGGGTCTGGGATGAGGTGGGGTGGTGATCATCCAACATCCTGGCCTTACTAATGCTCTTGTTAGGAAGCTAGTCCAGTAGAGACAGTTACTCCAACAAAAGCAAGATAAACTCTTTGATTTTGGAAGAAACAATGAATGAGCAGGTGTCCCAATACTATTGTCCATATAGCCTATGTAAATGGCCTGTTCTGCTTGGCTGCTTTGTTTTATGCCTCATTGAAAAAACAATCTTGGCTGAAACACTCATTATAACTCCAGTGTGGGTGGACAGAGCTAAACTGCTATATACTTTATGCTGTAGCTGCGTCTGGGACGCATGTGTGTAAACACATCCCTCTCTCTGAGACGCATTCAACACTCAAAACCCCTCCCAGTACAATCAAAAACACCAGTGTTGTGCAATGAGCAAATCTGCACATTCCTACTAACACAGCAAACAGATTTCAGTCTGATTAACTAGAGACCCATTTGACAACCAAGTGTAAATGTATGTGGCTAAAATCTTATCAGGATACAATGCAGATACTGTCACATGAAGTGAGCAGGTGTAAACAGAGCCTATGTGACTATGGTGCAGGGAAACACAGATGGGAAGCTGCTTTAATTTGGATCATGTTGTAATTATGCTGCTGTTCCCTGGTCTTAACCTTGTGTGTGTCAGAGCATGACTGAATTAACACACTGAATTAAGTATAGAAGATGTTATGTAAATAATTCATGTTCAAAACTGTAAATATTCCAGGATGTGAGGAATGGCCTAGACTCAGTGGAAAGTCTTGTTGAGTTTGACACAGTCGAGACAACATCTGGATCATCTGGACTTTCAATGAAAGTCAATTGAAAAACATTTTGTTCCAAGAAATTTAAAGCATAGTCCATTCATCCAGAATTATTTACACAGCGCACACTGTGTTTCACTGGACAGCCACAATTTGTTTCCTCTTATTTTCAATGAGACAATTATCCAGCAGGGGGAGCTTCTAGATCAGGGGAGTCACTGATCTTGGAGCCTGGCGGATCCAGAAGTCAGTCAGTGTGGTATAAATCATAGTATACCCTGCAGTGCTGTTGTTTACATCCCTGTACACTAAACAAAACCCAGGCGTTACTGAATTACATGCAGTGGAAATGTTTGTAAACAGGCTCTCAGCTCAACTGTTAGCACTCCTAAACAACTGTTTAGAAATCTCAGGCTTGATATGATGTTTTATTAGTGGATTATTATTACTTGTTAAAAAAAAGTATATCTGCTGCAGTATGCACACAGCAAAAACACCAGTGTTGAATTTCCCACTCTAGAGGTGCGTAGTGTTGATTTCAGGGTTGCTCTTGTTGACAGTGGTAAAAGGGTCCTCCTACACACCTCACACCTTTCCCATCTCCTATTTGCATGTGGGGCATGACTTACCATCATTGTGTTGTCATTCCCGCTAGACTACCTTCTCATGGGTGTTCTTATGCTCATATTGCACATTATATATATATATATATATATATATATATATATATATATATATGTTTTAAATATATATATATATATATCTTTTCATATTGCTAGGCCTTAGTGGTGACAGTTTTCAGTGCAAGTTACCACTTTTCTTGCAGGCTGCATGTAAGGGCCACTCATGCACTACTGAAGATTAAACCATTGCCTATTGTTAAGATGAATGTTAGTATGCCAGTGAGTAAAACTATATGGAATTAACAAGCAAGAGTTGATTTAGTGATTTAGTCATTAAATGTGTTGTCCGGGAGCAACTACTCTTACATTTATAAAATTAATATGATATAAAATTGTATAAATTACACTATTACAGTGTAATAATTAACACAGACAGAGTATATATATATATATATATATATATATATATATATATATATATATATATATATATATATATATAGAATCAACAGTGGATGAGTGTTAAAATACCACTCTGATTAGACTTTCTCCTCTAACAGTGCCAGAGGAACCAGATCAATACTAAAGCAGAGTTGCATTTCTAACACTGACAGGAGTGTTAAGTTAACTCTAGCCAATAAGAATTATATCAACACTTTACAAGTGTTAAAATGCCACAATGACACTGGTGATCCTGCTGTGTATCAAGGGAGCCCTTTTTTCTACTGGGTGGTTCCTACTGCTTTCAGGAAAGATTTAATTGGAGATCAAGCTCTCTTCATTCCCACAGTAGTTGAAGAGAATCAGTACTAAAGTGAAACAGAGCACAGGTTTTTGCTTTGTTTTGTACATTTTTGTCGATTTTTATGATCTCGGATAGGCTGTCGAGTGCTGTTTTAGCAGCCCCTCAAACATATGGATCTGTTTAAGTGTTTCCATTTGTGGAATGTCTAGCCACCAGGACTGTTAACCATTAGCTTTCAGTGAAGATGCGCATGTCTAATTGCCCGAGGTGTTCTGTTCACCCCTACCTGGAATGCGTTCTCTCCACTGAAAAGAAGTGAGAGGACTGCGAAACCCTTATTTCCTCCTGTTTATTCCGAGGTCAGTGGGCCATGCAGTTGTGTTGACTGCTCACTGGACATATCATGTGAACGAAACAAGATGAAAGAGGAAATCACAGAGTTTCATGGGTAGCATGAGAGAGGAGATTTGGAGGATTTACCCAAAGGACATTCAGACGGAAACTTCATATATATGTAAATGGGCTTGATTTAGGGTGTCCAGTCTTATCCACAAGGGCTCGGTGTGCCTGCAGGTTATCTTTCCAAACAAGCTTCAGCACACCTGACTCTACTTTAATCAGCTGATCTCAGCCAACAAACAACTGCTCATGTGTGTTCTTTCTTTGATGCATAATAAAAAAGGGTTGGTCCTGCTTTTGTTTGAAATCTTCTACTAGATTTTGGAGCATTGCTGCAAGGATTTGATTCAGCGACAAGAGCGTTAGTAAGGTCAGGATGATGGGTGATCACCACGCCCCATCTCATCCCAAAAGTACTGAATGGAGCATTATCATTCTAGAGAATACAGTTCCACTTCTCCACAGCTCAATACTGGGGGGCTTGATACCCCTCTAGGCCATGCCTGGCATTAGGCATGGTGCCAATATGTTCATGTTTATCTGCTCCAGGGACTAGACAAGTTTTGTGTGTGCATTTGCACATCTGTGTCAAAAACTAGTGCAACTTAAAAGTAGCTGAGTGCATTCATTAGAAGAGGCTGTGGAGGTTGTATATAACTTTTTGGGCAATAAGGGGAAAAGTGTTTTGCTGGTAAATAATAAAAAAAACAACAACAACCATATAAATCATTAGAACAGATGTAAAAAATAGTTTTTATTATTTTGAAAGATGGTCTTATGAGTTAGCTCAAAGAGTGAAGTGTGGTTCCAGTTTTCTCCTGGACACCACCGCACATTGCACTAGTTTTGGATATATATCCATGATGCCAAAATTGCCAAAGAATGCTGATGTTTCAAGTTAGTATCATTAAAAAAATGTCATCATACTTACATTAGTAACTTTCTGGAACTGCAGTGTCTTCAGATGGCAATCTATTAAAGTTAGTAGCAACTTCTTAACATTACCAGTCATTAATTAATTAATACTAGTCATTAATATTGACATTAATATAACAATTATATCAGTAATAGGAAGCATGTATACAATTTGAAGTCTGTGATTCTGTGAATTCTGTGAATCCATCCAACCCCTCGATTTTCATGCAATGGAAAAGCTCAAGGAACAGACAAGATTTGAAAACTGGCTTTATTGCAGGTAACAGAGGTGAGAGGAATGCTCTGTTAGATAATAGAGTTCATGTCTATAGCTGCAGAGGGTCAGGTTTCATTCCTTTACACTACTCCTTTTCCCTCTCCCATTTTTGCCCAGCCTTCCCCACATACTATGTGGTGCAATGCATGGAGAAGAGTTGTGCTGCACATGCTGCACCACTTTGAAGCTCAGAAATTCCAGCAGTTTTTTGAACATTAATGGAAACCAGAAGCTGCTCTTTCTCTGGTTAGTGGCAGGAGGTAAGCCCTGTTTTGAGGAACGCTAGAGCCTAAGAGATGCATCGTCTGTGGATCATGTTGGCTGGGCTAGTCCTGTGGAGTAGTGGTACAGTGCTGTCAGCTAAAGCAGGCAAGAACAGACAACGGTCGCAAGCCAGGGAAGAACATGTAGCTGCCCGGGAACATGCTGGAGCAGACGAAGCAGGCGAGAGAGAGCATGACGGGGGTTCAGAGATGGATTTCTTGGCAGACTTTGATGGGAAAAAACGATTATGGGTGATCTCTGCCCCGTCCTACAATGATAACTACTTGCGCATGATGCAGCAACAGATTCAGGAGTCCGAGGGGCTGAACTGTCGACTGGCAGAGAGGGACACCCTCATCGTGACCATCATTCAGAATGCCATGATGGAGGGCAAAATCCGACACACCACCATACAGGGACAGGCCACTGAGCAAGTTATGGACTCAGATATGGTCACCAAACTGCTTCATTACTTGGAACTAGAACACCAGGCCTTCTCCATGTTGATCCTGAAAAAGAACCTGAAGGTCAGTGAGAGATTTCCTTATCCAGTGCGTGTTGCGGCAGTTCTGGAAGTTATTGATCAGCTCCCCATGCGCAAGTTGGAAAAGGTCACCAGGAAAGGGGCACTTCAAAGATGCAAGATCACTAAGAAGCGGTTAGTGGTGAAGACTTCAACTCCCAACAAGAGAAGGACCTTGAGTTCCCAAAAGCAAGGGAATATTACATCCTTCGTTCCTTCACAGCGGCAAGTTCCGGACAAAAAGGCAGCCATCAAAAACAAAGTTTTGGACATCCTCAGTGGACGCTCCAGATTTGTCATCCGTAAGATCCCTGAGAGTTCCAGCAGAGGCAGGACATCCACTGCAGCAAAATCAACTGCAAGTGAAGAGGTCAAGATAAACCCTGACAATCAAAAAGAAAGGGCAGAAGGTGGAGAAGATAAGGCAGCAGATAAAGCAGGGAAGAAACATGTCTCTGCACCTAAAGCGGATAAAGGAGGTTCAGCAGATGAGGAAAGCAAAGGAGAGCAAAGAGTTGAGCAATTAAAATCCAAAAAGAAAGGCAAGGGAAAGAAGGATGGAAAAAAGAAGAAGAAGGGGAAAAGAGGAGGAAAGAAGTCACAACGAGACAGTAAAGACAAAGCAGCTCTCAAAGAATTCATAGAAAAACTAAAGGGCAAAAGAAGACTTCTTGTAAGTACTTTAACTCTGCTGTATGCAGCTGGGTTAGGTTACATTGTTATGAGAGTGTGGAAATCAATTATTTTTAAATCACACATATGAATAGAGAGATCATCTGTAACCTCAATACTGTTTATGATGCAGGTCATTTCTTCCCCCAGCGATGTCTCAAGTCAGTATCTTCAACAAAGGGATGATAATGAGCTGCATAGCTGTGACTTTGCTTTACGGAAGGTCACAGTATTGTCTATCCTGGGCTCTGAGCACAACCCCACATTGCGTCTGCAGCACTATCAGCAAGGTAGCAGAGCAGTTTAATCACTCTCAATCTAACTGCTCCAGCTCATGAATTACACTGTGTAACTGCCGGTAACTGATAAACTTTATCTGCTTGGACAGATGGAGATCCACAACTTGCCTCACTGCCCGACAACTTCAAAAATCCTGACTTGATCAGTCAAATCCGCAGAGAGTATGGCCTTGTGTCGAGGGACTTCTCCATGGTGGTGACTGATTACGACATGAGACCTAACGTAAGGAGAACCTTCCACTGATATTCATCAGAACTCAGCCTTAACTCAGATATAACATGCAGTAAGCCTTCAACCTAATCTACTCTTGTGATTACAGCTTCAGAAGGTGTTTGATTTACCCACAGCCCCATCAGCTATCATGAATTACATTGATAGCCTTCAGTCCCGTCAGCTGGAGAAGGAGCAGGAGAAGAAAGCTCCCTCACCCTGTGCACCATCTGAGAAAAACAGTGAGGAAGAGAACTCATTATTCAGGTAGACAAAGAGGAACTGACTGATTGTTTTAAGCAATGTATCTGATCAGCCATAACATTAGTACCAGTGATAGGTGACGTGAAAAACACTGATTATCTGCATCGACAGTGGCATCTGTCAAGGGATACAAGGGAATACAATAGGCAGCACAGTGATAATTTGTTATAAGCAGGACAAATAGCCAAGCATTAATATCTGAGACACTTTGACAAGAGCCAAACTGTGATCAGGCAGTTATGTACCTACCAGGCAGTCAGTACCTACCAAAAGCAGTCCAAAAAGGACAGCCGGTAAACCAGGCACAGGGCCACGGGCACCTAAGGCTCACTGATGTGATTCTGCTAACATCTTGGTGCCAGATACACAGGAGACCTTCAGAGGTATTGTGGATTTCAAGCCTTGAATGGTCAGATCTGTTGTAGCGGAACATGCACAATATTCGGCAGGTGGTGCTAATGGTACGGCTGATTGGCATATAGCTGCTGTCATATTAAAATATCTTTTTAATCTTATTAAGATATCTCCATTTGAAATGGCCCAACAGAACTGATCCTCATCCTTTGGAATAAAACCTTGTTTTTGCTTTCTCTGGTAAAGTTATCATTTTGGACATACATGGTCTTGTATGTCTGGACAGTGACAATATGTAAGAAGTTTTCTACTGAATGAAAATGACTCTACAGCATGAGATATTATGTATATTTCAGGTTCACATCCAAAAGAAGGCTTGTCATCATCTCTGCCCCCACTGAGGATGACTATTCTCTCCATCAACAGCTCCAAGCTCTTAATGGACAGGAATGTGCAATGGGTAAGAATGACTCTCACGGGGGTTCCTATATATCTCAGCCCTACGAAAACAAATAATTAAAAAATTATCCATCTTATAATAACCTCGCCCTACAGGCATCCGCCATTTTGCTTTGCTGAAACTGGTGGGCAAAGGATCAGGAGCTTCAGGGACTGTTGAGCTGTTTCCACTGAACGGTAAGCATCGATTAAGTGCTCATGAATTCCCTCATTTGTTTATGCATTCTTTGAAGATACAACCAAAGGTGTTGGGATATCATCAGCCTGTCCTCCATCTTACAGGCAAAAGTCAGACGGAAAAGGAGACACTTTCTCAGGATGTTGTAAAGAATCTAAGAGATCAGCTGAAGATCAACACGGACTACTTCAGTATGGTAGTCGTGGGTAAGGACGGTGACGTTAAAGCTTGGTACCCCTCCCCAATGTGGTCTCTGGCCAACATCTATGACCTAGTGGACTCCATGGAGTTACGTCAACAAGAAGAGAAGCTGCAGCAGGCCCTCGGCATTCACTGTCCAGAGGACAGCGGTGGTGGTGGTCGGGATAGTTACCACGGATATGCAGAAGAGACTGATGACCGCTACCTGTACCATCCATCAGAGGATTAAACATTTGTAGAAACAGCTGTGAGAAACATTTTCAGAATCCTTTGGAATTGCCTGGATTTCTGCATAAATGTCTTCTAAAATGTAAGAAGATCTTCATCAAGTCACATTAATAAACAAATACAGTCCTATTTAACAAAGCGTACACAGACCTTATGTGAACCAATGTTTTAAATAAGTAAAAGTATTTGGTATTTAGTATATACCGATTAGACTGTACTGAGGTTTTCTGACATTTCTGACATAACGTATTTCGTGACCCAGAGTTTCAGACCACAGACATACTGACGCTCTGTACTGCTGTATGATTTCCTGATCTAATGTGGAATGCCTAAATGTAAGCTAACCAAGCCAACAACAGTAAACCCCTATTCACCATGCTTCACAGCTGTGATGAGGTTTGACAGGTTTAGCATAAGTACATACTACATATTTTAACTTGATAAGGTGAACCCCTTTATCTACAAGCTTTTATACGTTGTACATTGTAAACTGCAAATGCTGCAAATGTCCATTGAAAATCAGGACACTATTTTCCTCCCACTGTAAAGTTTCATTTTGAGGATCCTTGGGTTTTGCATGACAGCGCTGCATTGCTCGCCAGCTCAGTATTAGGTTACATTTACAGAGAAATGAATGCTAAAAAGCAAATAAAGGGATCACCAACTGTTTTCTCACCTCTGAACCACTGACATCATCAGATAATACCACAGAGGAAGTAGAGTGTTTGGAAAGTGCATTTGTACTCATGTGTACATTTTCATCACACCATGCAAATACATGTTTGCTTCCTTATGATTGTAGACTGTTTCTTTTAAAACTTAAAAACACGCCATGGTTCATTTCTTCCCTGTATTTAAAGCAGCCTAACGTGCCACAGACAAACACACAAAAGCCCTACAGTGTGGGTGTAGAGTGACAGTTGGGGGGTATTAGGCCTAAAAGAAAGAGATTTTCATCACACTGCCACAGGATACAAATACTGCAACTATGGGCTATGCAGGTCATTTATTTTTATATAATTTATTTATTTTTCATATAATTTGTTATTTTTGCAGTCAAGTACTTTCTTGTCTGGACTATTGTGACTAATCCTAGCACTGTAAAAAGTTGAAATTTCAGATTTTTAAGATTTCATTTCTTTAATGCACATTTAGTCCTAAGGGCAGTTGACACTGACACTGTCAAAAACATGTCATGGCTATCTATACTTGCATAAAAAGCATTTTCCATGTGCACAGATCATTAAATGGACACATTAAATGAGCATCTTTTACAGTCCTACCAGGGGTCAGGGTTTGATTACTGACTTTGTATATGTGTTTATATATTGAGTAGCAGTATTCCCTCCTGCATAAAAGCTCTTTTACATATATCATATTTGCATGTAGGGTATCTTGCCATTGTCCCTCAACATGAGGACCAATAAAGTGTCAATGCCAATGACTCAGCCCATCATAAAGAAAAACAACATGTTTGTGAACAACAACAACATGCAGAAATGTTAGATCTATAACCCAGTGGCCATTACTATGAGAAGGACACTGACCTCACCTAAAATTCTTCAGTGAGAGAATGTGGAATGTTCTTTACTGCCCAAATCAGGTGAAGGGTTCAGGTGTCTTCTGACCTGAACCCTTCACCTACTGAACACAAGACTGAAGGTAAAAAATAACCGTCAAACAAGTAGGAACTGAAAACGAATTTCAGCTTTCTGAAGTGTCTGGTGATTTCTGTGCTCCAGACGTAAGGCATCTATTAAAGGACTAGAAACAAAGTAGGCCTACTGATTTTGTTAAAGTAACTGTTTGTTGGTGTAGTTTTATATATGTCTATATCTATATATCTTACATTATATGTAGATATTATATATATTACAATATTATTTGATTATATATTCATATATTCTATCCTAATTTCCTCTGAAATTCCTCTACAGAAAGTCAGGTTTTATATACTACATGTAAGAGATTTTTGCTAAGATGTTCAATCCGACATGATCATATTTAGCATTAAATGTGGGTTAATCAGCTGGGTGTGTGCATGTGAATCAAGCCTAGCCCGTGTGGCATTTTTATAAACATCATAGAAAATATAATAAAATCCATTTCAGATTCTTACTGGAAATGTAACCATTTGGGTTTAACTCTTTATTTTTCTACCTTCTCTGAAACCCTCTTAACCTGGGAGGCTTCGTTCTCAATGCTCAATGCTTCGTTCTCAATGCTATAGCCTTACTAGCTATAGCCATCCAAAGTAGCATTATTATCCATAACATGGGGAGTTGTATTTCCCCATTTGTCTCCAAATTTCTAATTAAAAAAGCTATTTTTCTGTTAAATCAGTAAAGCCAGATATAACAGCTATGAATGCTGAAAACAGTCTAAAACATGACATCCCACATTCACATCATTAAATGTGCCACAGAAAGAAGTTATTGAGTATTTAAGTTTTTTTTTTATTCTTTATAAATAGTGTGTGTGATTCTGTTTGGGACAAAACTTGGACAGATGTGATATTACAAGCAAGCATATACAACCCTGTTCATTTGCCTGTGAATGAAACATGCCTATGATAGAAAATGACAAGCTCTGCTCTTATTGACTGGTTTATGGCACAATGGCGGCTCACATAACCTCCATATTATAACACAGCTTTAATACTGCAGAAAAAACACCCTAACAACCACTGTACTAATTTTTAGGTCTTACCGGACAGTGTTGATGTCCTCTCATTGTGTCCTCTCAGCGCAATGTGCTGTTAGCAAGCTAAAGAGATTGTAGCTGGGTTAGCTTTTAGCCTTGTCCTCACTTACTCTGAGTTTGGCTTTCTCAAGAATTACCCTTCTGCCATGTGTTTAGCTCTGGGTTGGTAGTTAGCCGAGGTAGTACAGTTTGTTAGTTTGTAAGGGTGCAGATGATGGAGAGAAGAGATAGTGAAAGCTAGTGTCAGGAGGTAGCGCCCTGTATTCCTATAACTGGCAGAGTCTGGAGGTGATGTGATGCTCTCCAGGATCAATACCACCATATTCTCATGTCGCTGTCATGTTTATGTCATGTTTCTTTGACACAAACTTTGACTAGGGTTAGTGGGGATGGTGTGTCCACATTCCACTATGGCAGGGAAAATACAGCTTGACATTCCAGCTTGGCAAAAGTTTATTAGTGTTGTTTTCTTAACGTTATTTAAAACATTAATATTCATAGAGACAACAATATTTTCACAACACTGAAAAAAACATCTTGTCCTTTTAGTTATATAAATCTTTCCTAACATTTTGTTTATACATGTTTACACAAATAAAAACACAGCATTGAGTATTAAGATCCAAAGTACTAGCAGGCGGTGTGGTAAAGTGTGGCAGGCCTGAACTGGATTTTGTTTTGAAAGAAAGCTGGGCAAGTTCAGATAAAATGTGAGGAACATATGTGTAGGATCAAGCAGGTTCTGAACACATGGCAATATTAAACTAAAACAAAGGGGCAAATGCGTTATGGAAAACTCAGGCTGATTCTAATCCAAGAGGGCTTGGGGGTCTCGCTGCCGAAACCACTGAAGGAGAGCCAGTGCTTAGTGAAGAATGTGGTCTAGTCCCTGTCATTAATTGTACTTCAGCAGGTTGTTGCAGTTGCAGTTTAACCCCTTAACACTCCCAGGCTTGTTACACACTAAGGTGTATAATTCAGTAACTACAGGGACTTCTGTACAAACTCTTGATAAAGTTTGTATTGTAACAGGTTGTTTAAGGGGTTAAAGTTGAAAGATTCTGGAGTACATTTGACCTGAAATTTGCTCTGCATTTCATTTCTACTTTACATTTGCTCTGGTCTGTGAGGTTTGTGCTCAACCTGCCATGTTAATCCACAAAATGTGGTTGAACTAATTACTTTTACCAGTGTGTCACACCGGAAAGCACCTCTCTGGCTTGCTGACTTTTATGTGTGTCTATGGAAAGAGCAGAAGTGCAGCATGGAATAGGCAAATAGAAGAGATGGAGCAAGTGATAAAGCTTCCTGTGATGTCTGTGGTGCAGTCCATCAGCAGAGAGGGGAAGTAGCGAGCAGCACACAGACACAGTGGCCACACAACGCAGTCTCTCACATACAGACACACACACACACACACACACACACACACACACATTGGCAACTAGTGAAATCATCTCATGAACAGACGTGGCAGGAGTCCGCTCCCACAATGGTGAGTTCCACTCTTCTTTTTTTTCTTTTTCCCAGAGTTATTAGGGGGAAATGTCCAGGCATGCAGGCTCGAGGGCAGCATGTAATGAAACAGGAGTACTTTACATTGTCTGAGTGGCAATTCAGGCTTACTAAACACAGGTAATGTTGAAACACTGAAAGGACTGGATTTTTGGTATGTAATAAGTGCCTAAAATACACAGAATCAAGTTTCTGTATGGATATTGCTGAACGGTATATCAAATTATTGTTTTAAACATACATAAAAAGCAATTCAAATTGATGTTTTTGACCACTGGCCTTGCTAATTTTACAAAATTACGCAAAAGTGCCATGTTGAAACTATTCTGGAACTTCTAGAGGGTTTTTTGTGTATTGCAGTGTCATTCAGCATTGTGTAAGCCTTAAGGCTGCTATTTTCGCTTGCTTCATCAGCAAAGGTTCCTCTTTGTTTTTGGTAAAGTCTTCGCTCAGTTCTCAGGCACAATGGACAAGCTTCCCAGGCCTGGACTTGCTTAAACTAGTTTGTTATTCCAACCAATAGCAACCGACTGTCCAATCTGTCAAGTAGGCCCTAACCTTGCTTACCAACATTGTTGGCATTATTTGAGGTCCTGTCACCTGAAACATCACAATCCCTCTTACCTTAGTTCTTTAAAAGAAGGGTAAGAGCTAATGTTGTTCTTAAAGTTGGTGTAACTTCTTGGGTAACAGCATTACGTTCCTTATGGAGGACATTCCCATGTTCCCAGAGACCGAGGTTCGGCTCCTCCAGCCAGGCAAGCACAGCATGCTACACCAACATGAGTCCTTGGGCAAGACTGCTTACACTACATTAGCTTACTTATGTAACATGATTCAAATGTAAGTTGCCCTGGATAAGAGCATCAGCCAAATGCTGTAAATGTAAAAGTCACCCTTTTTTTGATTGGAAGAACAAAATGCTATCACCAAATATTTTGGTCCTTATTATGCTAAGAGGTACTTAAATATAATAGTACTGAAAAGGATTCTTTAACAAAAGTAACAAAAGGTTTTTTTTTTTGTAGATCAACAACAAAGACAATATGTGGGTTTTTGGACCAAGCAATTGAATCAAGCAAAGAAGGATTTACTTATTCAAATATTTACTATTGTCTTTAGTACTGAATCCTTGAGGAACCTCTTTTTGTAAGAGTATATCTAGCAAGAATGAATGCTTCCTAACAGAAAGTGATACTTCCTAAGCATGGAACTCTTTTTGCGAGGTCGCTTTGCATGTCATAAAGTCGCTTCAGTGAGGCAACAGTGACAGATCATACGCCCTGAGATATATTTTGTCAGGGAGGATCCTGAGTTCCTGTGTAGGATTTTTTTTCCTATGTATTGAAATAACCTGCGCCATGAGCTGCTGTAATGACAGAAAATAGCAAGTGAGCATTCACTCTGTTGTCAGCGCTAACCACAGACACCAGCATGGTTAAGAAAACACTACATTGCATTTAGACGTGCACTTGCACAAAGGGTCTTCCACTTGAGTGAATCAAGCTTGCTTTGCTCACTCATACCAATTTATACATAGCTAAAAACCTCGAGTCAGTAACTTCTGCTGGTATTCTGATTCCTTTCTAGGCCACAGGACATGTATTAACCGCTCCTGCTATAACAGTGATAGTGTAATTGATATTGACTAATGCTGGTTCCTCTGCTTTCTCCACCAGCTGCTGCTGTGTGAGTCAACAGCACAGTTTGTTCTTCTCCTTGACAGTCAGTATGTACCTCTCAGCAGTATAAGAATGCCTGCACTGTGCTTATCTGTACTTCCTGGTGATAGATTATGTCCCGATTCAAACAATGCTCATTAGCAGGGTGTGTCTGCCTCCCTCACACACACCTGTCCAGCTCGCAGCCTCACTGGCTCCAGAAACCAAGAGGATGACCGACCTCTCTATTACAGAAGAAAATTTGAATCTTAGGGCGTTTTCACACCTGCACTTCTTACTCTGGTTAGATTGGACCCTGGGCCGTTTTTACCCTTGGTGTGTTAATTTGGGCAGGTGTGAATATAGTAATCTCACTCGGATGCGGACCAAAACAACCACACAGAGACCACTGAGAGGACGCTCGGAGCCTCTGTCTGATCCCAAACGAACTCAATGAAGAGGTTAGTTTGTGGTGATCTACATCCAACCCAACTATCAGATGTTCTCTGCAAGTTTGAACTAAACGGCTCTGCCATGCAACACCATCTCTGCTGTTGCTCCAAAAACGTGGTGGGAAATCTCGACTCAGGATCGGGCTCGCGCAGATAATCTAAACTCTAGTCTACACTGAAGCTACACTATGTGTGCAAATGTTTGTGGACTCTTCTTCTAATGAATAACCTCAGCTGCTTTAAGTAGCACCCATTTCTGTATTGGTGTGATGTTGTGCATGAACCTATTGGCACCATGACTAATGCCAGGAGTGAGCTATAGGGGTATAAAGCCCCCCAGCACTGAGCTGTGGAGAAGTGGATCTGTGCTCTCTGGAATTCTGGTTGGTGCTCTATCCAATACCTTTGGGATGATTTGGGGAGTTGAGGATTATGTGGGGTGGTGAACAGAAGCAAGATCAGCTCTTTTTAATACCCTTGATTTCAGAAGAAGCAATAAATAAGCAGGTGTCCCCATTCTTTTGTCCATATAATGTATGTGACCTTGGTCAATGTGGGTGGTTTTACATCCTCATTTATAACCCTATGGTTTGGCCTTAAAAACACTGTGATTTTCTGTTCATGGTGGGCTTGTGAATAATTTGATAAGATCTGATCTGAGGCACTACACATAAGCCAAATCAGTCAGAAGCCACACAGTATAGCATAGCAGAGCCAGATGCATCTCACTAGATGGTCTAACAGATGAACCCTGCTCAGTCCTGCCTCCACACAACCCCCTGCCAATGTGGTCAATCGACGGAATGGGGCCATTGCAGGACCACTGCCAACCAGGCATTACTTATGTAGTGACACCAGCACTTTTGTAGTGAATTGGTGTATGTTGAGCTTGCATGATTCTATCAGGCACGATAGCACTTAGTAGAGGTGTGACCAGGGAAATCCCTGGTGATAAAAATAAGAAAGTGAGAACAGATTCAGTTTCATCAGAAATACTTCATTAAAGTCCAGGAGGAAGCCAAGAAGAGGTCCATAAAGAGCTCTTAATAAATAAATATTTGGTTGCGTAATAATTTAAAGACTACCATGAGGCTGAACAACAACAGCAATGCAGCTACACTATATTTTTTCAACCATCCAATATAAGCCCTTCTGTGCCAAAGGTAAACCACATGGTAAGTGGTTTGGCCCAATTTAAGGCCCTGTCCCATTACTTGCTCTTGTAAGCCTGTTTTCCTCTTTAACCAGCATCACACACTATGGAAAAAGGCATTTGGACTGAATTACCAGACAACTACAAGAATTAAAACAGAAATAGCATTATGTCACCCATACATAATTCAGTTCCTGCTGACCGTCAGAGGCAGTGCAAGGTGCTGTGAATACTCCTCATGCATGTGCAAACAAGTTGAGCTGCTATACCAACAAAGTCTTGCACTGACATGAGGTGATGCAGCTAGTAATACAAATACCCTCCTCATGTAGAATGCCCTCCTTCCTCTTCTCACAATGACTTGACATTAGCATCAGATCCTTTAACTCCCGCCATGGATCTGATGTTGATCTTGCACATCCCACAGGTAATTGGCGTACACATACCTGGCCATTCAAGTGCTGTAAAAGAAAACAGGACTCATCAGACCTTTGGGCTTCAATCTAAATGTTCTGAGGCAGGCCTAAGCATGGATTGTAGTATGGTATCACTGTTCAGGAAAAGGAGCACTTTGCTAGCGTGAGCCTAACCTTTCAAACAAGCCCTAGACCAAAACGTACATGATGCACAGCAGCACAACATTTACCAAGTACTACAAGTACCAAGTACAGCTGCTATACGGCAGTATGTAGACCAAATAAAGATAACTGGTGTCACAGCCGGGCTCTAATCTCTAGAACAATCACACTGACCAATGGGTTCTCTTAGTTACTGCCTCAGCAAACCTAATTCCTCCTATAGTATATATCAATGACATCTTTAGCTACAAATGTCTTGTCGCTACAGTACTTACAGTGTCTGCTGAACAAGTTTCCAGCTATATTTAAATTTTTTTGCTTAGTAAACATGCATGGCTGAGTTATGCCTAGATCCAATTTGCACAGTGATATTTTGTTTCTGTGCATTTTCCCCTATTTTTCCCACTGACTCGCTTAGCTTGCTGAAGAAGACTGCTCATCCCCTAAATGTATAAACCATCACTGAACTGGTTTCCTATACTAATAGGTTAGGCTGGGCTTTAGGTTTTTAATTGGCTACTCACGTTCATCAAAAAGACCTGTGTGTTTGCTTTAGCAACGGGAATAAAAGGGCTCTGTCACTGAAATGAAGGCAATTTACAGCATGTGGTGGGGGTAAGCTTAGAGAAAGGGAAAAGTGGATTGGATACAAAATGGGTTCCTTAGTAAAGGCAATAGTTCTTATAGAACCATAACCTCAACAAACCTTTTGTGTATGGTTTTTTGTATAGCACAAAAATGGGTTCCACTATTGTCAAAGAAGCATTTAATTAATAATTTATTTTCAGCATTTAATAGAACCTTTTTTAAAACTGTGTTTTTGTGCAATCTAGATGAAAGCTAGACATGTCCCTCACAGTCTGTGGGAAAATGAGGACGTCTTCTGGATGAGAAGCATATTTGTGGTGCTCACTGCATACTCACTCATCATGTCTTGACCTGTGCACAGACGCACAAGGAGCATCCACTGTGCTGCAAGTCAGAACCACTGTAGTCGTTTTCATTACTAGTGTAAAGTCTAGTGTACTTTTTACTTTTTATGACTTCTGCTTTGTTCTCTTACACATGGTTGCACGCTTTGTGGCGGGACTGCTTGCTGTGCCTTTGGCACGTTTTATTTCAGTTCTCAGGATTTAATTTTGTTGTATTGTATGTGTTAAAGCACACAGCTGGATGTAAAAGCCAACACATCCCACAAGTGATCTTTCTCCATTGTTCCAAGGTCCAGTCTACAGTGTGATGCACTGTGTTTTGTAGTCTAGCCAAGAATAGCCTAGTCTAGCACTAGCACTAGCTATACCCTTATCTCCATCTTACTCTCTCACAGAGCCACAGATAGTCTTTTCTAGCTTTTACACCCTAGGTCAGAAGCTTACTAGTGTTATAGCATTAGCTAGCTATGTCTGGTGGAGCTATGTCTCATGCCATATTGTTCTCAATGTGATCAAAGCTCAGTGACAACCACAACCTCTGCACTTCAGCCTAGAAATCTGATGCAGGCCCATGCATGGATTGTAGCTTGATATCAGTGATGATGAAACAGCAGCACCATGCTGGTCTCGACCTAAGCTCAGGTGCTAACCTTTCAAATGGGCCCTGGACACAGACGTACATAGTGCCCAGCAGAACATAACAAAAGACTTTCAAGGGTTACAAAATCTGCTATAGCCTGCGTTTTGTGAGGTATTACTCACACTGTTACATTGGCCTAGACTAACACTAGCACTCATCTCATAGAGCTGCAGCTAGTCTCTTTAAGCTTTCACACTCAAGCAACTTCTTGGTCCTAGCAAAAGCAATAGCTAGCTACAGTATGTTTGGTGGAGCAATGTGTTATGCCTTCTTGTGCCTAGTGTCTTTGAAGCTCACTGTCAACCACAACCCCTGCACTTCAGCCGAGAATATCTGAGGCAGACCCATGCATTGATTATAGAGTGGTAGTACTGCTGGTCTCAACCTAGGCTTGGGCACTAATCTTTTAAAAGTGTTTAGCATAGTATTTAGCAGCACACAAATACTTCCAAGAACTACAAATTCTGTTATAGCCTACCGCTATTTTTTCTTTTGTAAGGCTAGACTGACCAAAAGGTCCTCTAAGTTACTGGAAGTAAGACAGTGCAACATTAGCCTTTCAGTTTTCAGGTTATATATACACTTAATTTTGTTAAGGCACCCAAATGGGTGTAAAAGCCAGAGCGTATGTAAAATAAGCAATCTGAGGCTTAGTTGTACTTCCTCTGTTGGCCGGTTTATTAAAAGACCTAAACTCTCATTTACACAAAAGTTACATTATCATGAAGAATATACTATAAAAAAACGTATTATTATATTTGTTCCTTATTACTAAAAGCTATGTTTCTTGAAAGTGTTCAAATTGAAATGTCACCTTTCACAAATACAAAAATAGGAAGACGAATTTGAATAAAAAGAGATCAAGCAGCTATATCAGTCAGCAGTTATTATGTTCATAGCTAGCTTAATGGTGAGTCATTACTAACATTAAGGTTCTGTGCAACAAAACTGGTCAGCGGAAATACAGGACCAGAGACACTATACACTGTTTATTTTTTTTTTAGTTTTTATGACACTCTTCAGTTACAGAAGAATAGCCCCACCAGTTTGCACAGAAGTCCAGTAGTTACTGAAGGACAAATAATGTATAATAGTGTTACTATAATTAATTAATAGTGTAATAATTGTAAGTGTTAAGGGATTAACACCTTTTTTCTTTTTAGTTTATGTAGAATTTGTACCACCTCCCACAATAGGGAAGGGTAGATAAGATTTATTTTTTTCATTGTTTGACAAAATCTACTTCTGCATAGATAGGAACTTCCTGCTACTATAGTTTATGGTGATAGATTTACTCAGTTCCTGTGTGATCACAGCCAGGGTTAGACCTTGAGTTTAGTGAAACCAACGGACAGCAGTTCTCACACAGAGTCAGGCACAGAGAAGCAGGTAAAATCAGTCTTACAATCAGTTGTTGTATCAAGTGTGTAAGTTTAGCTTTTCTTTTTTCCATTTGGTTCACTCTCTTTGACATTTGACAATGTCTTCAAAAGGCAGCAACATACTTTAGCAATTATACTATTCGGACTATTCACAGTATTATTAAGTGTTAAATACTTGAATTAGTGACATTTCCATGAGAAGACATTCTTTTTACTTCTTAAATTTGCATTTGGGCATTCAAAGAACTTAAAAGTCCTAGGGGCTTTTCAGATTCTCTAGTGGCAGTCAGTAGAGCTGCATTTTCATGTACTGTTTATTCAAATGTTTCTTAAATTCATGTCTTGGTGAGGCCCACAGCTATGTTAATTTTGTTATTGTGTGAGGATTAGCGTGTAAAATGTAAAAGTATTCCCATGTAAGATTGTGAACTGCTGTTTACAAATGTAAGCATGTACATACACAGGACAAATTGGCAAATAGAGTAACGAATTGGGTAACAGTTTGATCAGCACAGAAGCTATGCACTGCTTACAGAAGGCTATTCCTAAACGTAATGTTGATTCATTAAAATTGTCCTTTTTTCAGCTGAAAAATAAGCCTTTGTTTATTGGTTTATATTTAACTGTTGAGTATGGAAGGAATTACTTCATTATGCAGATATCCACATGCATCCTGTTGCATTTCTGAGTTCCCTTTCTGTTCCTCTCACTCTTTTTGGCTTTTCATTTGCAGGACAGCAAGTCAGATGTGAAAGCCATTATGGCTCGATTCCAGACGGGAGGTGCATCCATGGAAACAGGTGCCGGTGGTCGCCCGAAAGCCGCTGTCCATCCCACCTTGTCAGGCCCTACAGTGCTGTCCAAAAAGCCTGTCCTGGAGACCAGCCTCTCAGGCAGTGCTGCTGCTAACTCCACCACACCTAAACCCAGCTACCTAAAGAATACAGTCTCCACCAAGAGTGCTCCAGAGTCCCGGGAGACCCCCAGACCGAAAGCTCTAGTAAGCAGATTTGAGAACACAAACACAAACGAAGACAGCAAACCTCCTTTTGCTAAACCTGTCAAACCGAAACCACCAGATTCATCTCAGGACGCCGAACAAAAGCCCCTGTTCCCTAAGGCGGTGCTGCAGAAACCACCAGGAAGCAGCGCTGCACTAGAGTCCAAGAACACATTCCCAAAGCCACCACCTGTGACAACTAAGCCCCCCTGGGCCTCCAAAGGTGAGAACAACGGAAGTAGCCAGGCCGCCACCCCTCCTAAAATACCAGCAGCTCCCAAACCGATAAGTTCCATCTCCAGACTTCGGCAGCAACCAGATGAGAGTAATGATGGGGAAGCTGTTGTAAAACCATTCACTGGATCTGGTGTGAAGCCATCGAGCTTCCGTGCCGCTCAAAATGTCTTCAACAAGGTGGAAGAAGTGGCTAAAGAAGACACCAAATCACTAAGTTCCAAAGAATCAACAGCATCAACTCCTGCAATTGCACCAAAACCTAGCTACCGGAGAAAACCTTCTGGATCCAGCATACATTCAGTGAATGACGATCCTTCAGCTCCCAAAAAGAAGTCTTTACCTAATATCCTTGCCCTTGGTAGTGCCCCCAGCAAACCAAACAGACCACCCAGAGTGAATCTGGACAAGTTCAAGAAATCTGCAGAATCTCCAAGTGAGGGTGAGTCCTGGATCCTTATGCTCTTAAGCTTTCTATCTTTTTTGTTGTTGTTATTTGCTCGCTTCATTAGATCTTTATTAGTTCAGTAGTTAGTCTACGGAGTCCTGCTGTGTCCTCAAAGACCTCCAGCAGTTTCACATTTTTATTCCTAATGGAGAATTTGGAGCAACCATAACAAGAATCATTCATTCACAATGAAATGGTGTTTGATTGTTGTTAACAGAAACTAACCAGTTTCATTTGCAAAGCAGTCAGCAGCCAATGAAAACAGTACACTTGTGGCCAGGGTGGTTTCTGTGGCCTAGTTCTTTTCTGCCTTAACCCCCCTGAGACGTGGACGACATGCTGAAGTAGCAGTCATTCATTTCAATGACATTTGTCCCAAAACAAGTGATCAATTGGCCCACGAGTAATGAAGCAGTCAGGTTCTGGTACTTGCTGCAAAAAGCATCCACTTCCTTCTTTGGATAGTAACTACGTCTTTTCACTTGTTAGCCGTGCAAGAACAGGGAAGCTCAAAGTAGGAACAACAGAGAAAGGTTTCGTTTTTTCTTGCGTGTTAGATCCTGCTTTGAGCAAACGGTACTTCAGTTCAGCTCAGTAAGATACTAAGCATATGTTGTAATGAAAAAACAGCTAACACAATAAAAAAAACATTCAAATGAAGCATTGCACAGAGCCACAATCTCTCGTGCATGTGAAGCTCACTCCCCGAAACATTATTTTCTGTTTTTAATGCTTTTTGGAACCAGTCATACATTTAATTCATGTAACATTTACATCACATTGAAGGTTACTTTCAGCCTACACACATTATGAACTGACACGGTGATCAGCATGGTTCCAGGTACATTAAATATCCAAAGTTTGTAGACATCTCATCCAACGTTTGTTTTGAAATCAAGGGTTTCAGAAGGTAGCTTATCTTCTCTTTGCTCCACTAACAAACCCCACTCTTCTGGGAAGGCTTTATACTAGATTTTGAAACTTTGCTGTGGGGATGTGATTGCATTCAAGAGCCACATGTGTGAGGTCAGATGCTGATGTTGGATGATTAGTTCTGGATCACAATTGTCACTTCAACTCATCACAAAGGCTTTAGATGGAGCTCCACTGCTCCACAGCCCAGTGCTGGAGCACTTTATAGCCACTAGCCAGCACACTGAACTGGGCACGGTGACCGCAGGCTTATGTGTTATGTTCAATTCTACTGGCAAAGCTTGTACTAGGATTGTTAAGAACCTTTACTAATTAATAAGACATGTCTAAATGCTTATAAGAATGAACTAAACTAATAAGAATATTGGCGAGATTACTGGTCTTTGCCCAGAACAGTAAACCTGGTGTGTATGGTGATTAAAGTGTGATGTGATTACATTGCAGTTCTTAAGTTAAGTTCCTTTTAAACTGCAATTACACTATATAATAATATATGAAGAACTTTTTTTTTGCAGCAGCAGCACCTGAAGTAAAGAAAGGAGGGCCTCCTCCACCTCCAGCATCTCACCCCAGCCATGCAGGCCCAACTCTGCCCCCAAGTTTGCCTCCTCGACCCCCAGGAGCCATGTCAGTACCCTGCAGCCTCCTTCAATGCCAAGTTTGAGACTGAATTGATTGTAATCTGTAGATCTGAGTGAATCTGTAAATAAACAAATAAGAAGAAGTTTGTACGCCATGTAGGTGTAAGAATGAGATTAGGAGTGCATTGCCGCTGTCACGTAAAAACCTTGTATCTCCATTTTCTCCGTTTTTCACTTTTTGACGTCTTTTGTATCTGACAGTTGTTTTTTTTATTGCTTTAAAATGTCGTAAAGGAAGAACCAATAGAAATGCTACAAAATGAGCTGGAATTAAATCTTTGTACAAGGTTTTCTGCCTCTCCTGTAAAGTTCCCATTCTGGAGATACAAGGTGTTTGAGTGACAGTGACAGTGCAGCTCTAGACCTTATTATTATTGGGACTGTTATTGACAATTTGATGTTTCTGATGACAGCATTCAGCCAGATCAAGATGAGAATTATGATGATGTTGGAGACCTGAAGGACTCATTTGGAGGTGAGTGGAGATCTGACATCATCAAACTTCAAATGGCATTTGTGCCACAGAAAGAGACAGGTAGAGTAGCTTCAAGCTTCAATACCGACTCAAGTAAAAGTACAAAACTTATATCAGCAAAGGAACTGAAGTTTGTAAGTAGCTTTTGTTCTTCTTCTTCTTTTTGGATCGTATAATACAATAAAAAAAATGGTTCATGCAAATTACACAGCAGTACAGACAGTACTTAATGCCTAAAACTAGTAACTAGTAAATCCAAAGGCTACTTTAATGAGGTAAAATAGGTAAAATAAATGCCTTTCCTCACAAATATATCATGTATTACTTTACTTACTGTACATCTGAGTACATATCACTAACTAAATATCACATCTCTACACCGTAGTTTGAAAGAGGACTTCCATCACATAAAGCAGTCTATTATAATACTTCCATAATATAATATATATATATATATATATATATATATATATATATATATATATATAATATTATTATTATATATATAATATATATATAATATCTGACCCATACTTTTTGTCATTGTAGGCAATTTCGGCAAACAAGCTGAGGTGAGAAATGTAACCGGCGGTTTAACCGAAGTACTATTTGTGAAATTTTCACTGTATGATAATTTGTCTTCTCTCTCTTTCATTTCAACAGGGAAGTGGAAGTGATGAGGAGATGTATGAGGATCTAGATGAGAGATGGTAGGCAGTTTTCTGACCACATGTAGTTCTGTTTCTGCAGGTGATGAATAAATCAGCCAAAAAAAAAACAACAAAAAACAGCTGCAGAGTGTCCTAGTGCAATTGTTAAATGTGTGTTTACCATTTCCAATACTACCACTGAGCAGGTCGGCAGTGGAGGCAAAGGAACAAGATAAAAAACGAGAGAAGGAAGAGAAAAAACGAGCAGAGCAAGAGAAGAAAGACCAGAAGGAACGTGAGAGAAAAGAACAAGAGGCCAGGAAAAAATTCAAAGTAGGTTCAGTATGTGTGCATCTACCATATTCATGACTGGAATACATTAAGCAAGGTTCTGTTCTGGACTGTGAATCACTCTGTGAAACCTCTTTGTTTCATTTCTCAGCTCTACGGACCCCTTCAGGTCATCCATAAAGTGAAAGCGAGAGTTGACTGTAGGGGAGGCAAGAATGACCTCAGCATTAAACAGGGCGAGCCTATAGAGATTCTCCGGATAACAGACAACCCTGAAGGCCGGTGGCTGGCCAGGACACAGGATGGGTCCTGTGAGTGGCAACATCCCATTGACAGAAACTGTAATATCAACTGTGAATATGGTCATCAGGGTAACGCTGTTTGAGACCAGTGTGATCCACACTGAGAGTCTTCAGATGCTGAAAGCCTCTATTATATTCCAGACGGCTACGTAAAGACTGAATCGGTCGAGATCGACTTTGATAAGCTGAAGAATCAAGGCCTCTCTCTCCCCTCTCATATGAACCAAGACGATGGAGAGGTGTATGATGATGTAGCCCCTCAAGAAGACCTCAATAGGTACAGTATCTGCATTCTGTCCAAATGAAAAGAATGGTGTCACATGGCCTTGGACAAAATATACTGAACTGCCAGGTTATTAGACACACTTACATTGTAGCTACCATATGGGCTTCATTTTTAGGCCAATGACTACTGAATGTGGCTGTATAATGTATCACCCCCACTCCACACCTTCCAATAATGGAAAGTGGTGGCTTTAGGACCAACATTACATATATTTATTATTTCACTATTATTTTTTATCATTTTATATACAATAATATTCATATTGTTGCATATAAAATGAAATGGTTCCAACTTACTGAGCAGTAGTGTAGATAAAAGGCAGGTAGACTAAATAAACTGCCAACTCAGTGTAGTTTGTAAATGATGCTATGTTTAACTATTATTTTTTGATTGGATTTAATAGCTAATAACTCTGTAATTTATTTTTGACTATTTCAGAAGTCACGGTCCAGGAGGTAAGTCACACTTCAGTACAAACAACTGTGGCTTTCTTGTTAACAAAAAAAGTGTTTCAACAGCAAGTAAGATCACAACCCAGGGCCTCATTATGGGTGTGAATGCTACCGAGCAAGGAGGAAATTAATTAACACTGCCCTCTGCTGTTCATAGTGGTTCTACCTCCACCACCAGAGGACGAAGGAGATGTGTATGATGATCTGGATGACCCCAACCTTCTGGTCAGGTGAGAATAGCTTTACTTGGAACCTGTGTTATATCACTGCACTGTGCTGAAATTGAAGCATTAAGTAGACACTGTTTGTGTGGATGTTAACTGTACATATCAGGTGTGTGTCTCATCATACCACATCCCTGTACTAGCAGCCCGGAGTCAAGTTTTCTTCGCAAACCTCGCAGCTTCCTTCGGATGCTAAAAGTTCCCATTGAGCGGAGAAAAAGCCCAGTCTTCAATAATGAGTAATTTTTACATTAGTAAGATGGAACCAGACGATTCTCTTAAATCTTAACCCCATAACCACCTGAATCAAACATCTCCAGCAGTTTCACTGTAAATGTATACTGATTCACACTTGACTGTGTGTAATACGCCTTACGTTTACAAAAGCAGCTGCTTCTAATCTGCCAACAAATCCCTCCTCAAACAAAATGCTTTAACAGTTCACTCTTCTATGCTTTATTAATAGGTGTGATTTACTGTATAACTGAGAAGTGTACATTGACTTTCCAGTTTATTAGGTATACCTAACCTGAATCATCATTTGATGGCCAGTTTGTCATGCACAGCTACCGTATATAGTGGATGCATTTGGAAGGCTTACAACACTGACTCTAGCCTAATTATGGCTGCACTCCAACCCAGTTTATCAACCCACTCTACCCCATTCATCAATGAAAAGAAATCACCATACCTGACCAGATGTTATCTGAGCAGTAGGCCATTCTCAACAGGTAGTGTCAAAGTTTATCAGGTGCTGTTGGGTTGAGACTTGTCTGCCACTTAATGTTCCAAGCTAATAGTGGTTCTGATGTCAGAAGTTGACCAGTTATGAAGGGCCAGAAGCTGATTTAACACAACTCATGCATTAAAAAAAGTTTTTAGAGCTATAGCCGCTGTAACTGTAACCGAACTGTAACCTACAAAGTGTGACCAACAATGCAGCTGTGTCAAAGTCTGCACATTGTTCAGCCATTTAACAGACACTGTAACCGCATGGTAGATTTTTTTTCTTGCTCAAAATGCTATAATACCTCGGCAAGGCCCATCATTTTACTTTCAGATGCATATGAGGCTGAAACTAAAGGGATGTACATATTATATTCTGTTGTATTACAGTGACTGTTTTGTTATACTTATTAGATCAGGACTAGAATAACCCTAACAGGGCAAGTCAACCGGCTGGTTGACTTGTGTATCCGCTTATTGTATGGGTCATCTTTATTAAAAAAAAAAAAAAGTTGATGAAACAAATCCTGACAGGTTGCTTAATGCGGATGTAGAAACAATTTTCTTACCAAAAACTATTATTTGCAAGTGGTTTTCTTAGTGTGACTGTCACACCCAACATCACTGCTGAACCTGTGTAGAATGATAACCATGTTGGTACCACTGGCAGTTCTTAAATGGAGTAGTGGGTAACGGTTGAATTGTGCATTAAAAAAAAGCTGGGCTACAGTCAGTAATCGTAAGCATACGAAGTGCATCCACAGTATATGGTAGGTGTACTTGATAAAAAGGCCAGTAAGTGCAGGTACATAGTAAGTACACCCAATAAACTGGCAACTCTGTGCTATTCCTGCTTTTTTCCTTTATAATCAAAATCTCACTTTTGCATTTAATTAAACATGATCTGATACAGTCATGCTGATATCATGGTAAAGTGAATCTGTCTTTATTTATAGGGTACCTCCACCCGCACAGTTTAATCAAGATGGAAACCCAGGTAAGGACTACGCACTGACCTCTGGGCCTTCGTTATTTAACAGGAGGTTTGGGCTGTTTAAAAGACTGGGACATACAAACGTAAATACAATTCAGTTCACAGTGAAATCCATAAAGTTTTTAATTGTGTCATTAGCAGAGTCCCCTGACGAAATTTATGATGATGTAGACCTTTTCCCACCGCCTCCTCCTCTCAGCAGGTATACTCTCATACCACTTTACTCTACTGTACTCTACCCTGTCTTTTTAAACTGTAAGACAATGAAGCAGCAGGGAATCAAACACTTATCTTTTTCCTAGCTATTTCAACTGCTTTCTTGCTAATAATTAACATCAATACTGGTTAATGTGCTGTTATGTGTGCTAAAACTGACTATATGGATAAAAGTTTTGGGACACCTGCTCATTCATTGTTTCTTCTGAAATTAAAAAGAAGAGTTCCTGATTTTGTTGGAATAACTGTCTCTACTGTCCAGGGAAGGCTTTCTACTAGATTTTGAGGAGTTGCTATGAGGACTTGATTGCATTCAGGGATAAGAAAGTTAGTCATGACATCCTTTCACAGAACACAGTTCCAAAGAACACAGGGGGGAGGAGGGCTTTATGCCCCTCTACCTATGCCTGGCATTACGCATGGTGCCAAGAGGCTCATGTTGATCTGCTCCAGAGAGTTCGATTCTATCGGCAATACTTCTCTACAGCGACTAGATAAGCTGTGTGTGTACATTTGCACATCTGTGTCAGCAATAGGTGCAACTTAAAGTAGCTGAATGCATTGATTAGAAGGGATGTCCACAAACATTTGGACATATAGATGTCATGTCATATGTCTTCTGTATGTACTCCACTAGATGTGCATATTTGTTACTTTTTCTAGGTTTAATGTAAACTATATATAGGATACATAGGATGTCTGTTAATATTTGGCCTGGGTAAACTCTGGCACATTTGTAGAGCCAATTTTACTGATGATTAATGAACACTGTTTATAAGATACACATAAAATAAACAAACCAGAAATCTTCTTAACTTTCATTGTAAACCAATTACTATTTCCAATTTCATTGTAACTTTAAGTTATTTCATTTGGGAGAATTTCTATCAATACTATGCCAGATATTTCTATGCCAGATTAACATTATGTCAACAAGTGAAAAAGTGCAAACTGGAGGTATAAGGTGACATGATATAATGTTAAATCACTATACTTGTAAAATACCTTTTTCCACAGCCTGCCTAAACTAAAGCCAAAAGCTGAAATTAAGACAGATGACCCGAAGAAGCAGAAGAAATTTGAAAAAGAGGAGAAAGACTTCAGAAAGAAGTTTAAGGTACTGCACGCACTTTCTAATAATTTTTTTTTTTCGAGAATTCCACCCTGGCAGCCTCTACAATGTTTTTAGTACCAGCTTTGCTTCATCAGGAGGTAAAAATATTTGATGTTAGTTTTTTTCTACAAACTGAATAAGACATGAATTATTCAGAGCTGCATTGTGTTTCAGTTTGATGGGGAGATTCAGGTGCTGTACCAGGTGACAGCTGCATGCAGTAAGAAGGCCAGTGGGAAGGACTTGGCCGTGCAGGCCGGAGAGATCCTGGACGTCATTAGCAAACCAGAGCCCGACAAACTCATCTGCAGAAACAAGGAGGGCAAGTGTAAGTGAAGTTTATCTCCTACCCTCTCCAAATGAAACCAATCAAACACAAATGAATGTGTTGACGAAACTGATCCTTAATTTTCCTGTTTTCAGTTGGATACGTCTCAACCAGCAACATCCATTCAGAGTGAGTTTAGTAGGAGCTGATTTTGAATACAGTACTGATCATTTCAATGCATGGAAAATTACAAAGCATGTGTCTTCTGTTTCCACAGAGATAATGACATCTATGATGACATCGGTGATGGTAGGTTGTCTAGATACTTGTCTTTTTCTTTTGACACAGTAAATTCAACATTTGAGAGAAACGCATGATTGAATGAGGAGTGTCAGGCGAGCTGGTTGATTCCAAATCTTAGTCTTTGATTTTGGAGTCAATTCTGTCAACAATTTGGAATCAATGGGTTGAGTTTTGTCTTTAGCTAGGCTGTCTGGAGTGAGTATATATGAGTCGATTCTTGATTCTTATCTTAATGGAATCAATGAATCAGTGAATCTTTTTTCTATCAGCTTTCAGCTTTAATACACATATTTACAGGTGTGATGTAATTTTAGCTTCAGAATTCAAGATTTGATTCATGTATTATATGTTGAAATAATAAATATCACTTATTAATTATATATTTCTTTTATTTTGGCTTAACATGAAAGATCTCATACATAATGTTTTTATGCCTGCTGCACCAGCCCTTTATATATATATATATATATATATATATATATATATATATATATATATATATATATATATATATATATTAGTATGTGTATTGAGAAAAGACATCATTGAACTGTCCAGTTTTGGTGAGCCTGTGCTCACTGCAGCCTCAGCTTTCTGTTCTTGGCTGACTGAAGTGGAACTTGACGTGGTCTTCTGCTGTTGTAGCCCATCTGCCTCAAGGTTGGGCGTGTCATGCATTCTAATATGCTTTTCTGATTACAGTTACTGTAGCGTCTGGCCATTCTCCACTGAGCATCCTCTCTTATCAGGGCGTTGTGTTTAAATCCTGGCAGATAAGCAGTTCTAGAAGTACTCAAACCATCCCCCATTGTTCCTTATTTTGATGGATGACACTAGTGCTGCTGCTGGTATCTGCATGATTTTATGCTTTGGCTGATTTGATAGCTGCATGAGAAAGTCAGTATACAGGCCTTCCTAGGAAATTGCTCAGTGAGAGTATATTAAACACTGTTGTGACATGACTAATTAATGTGCTGTCTCTGTCTTTACAGATTGCATCTATGACAATGACTGAGAATCAACTTCTTCATGCAGGTCCTGGTCTAGGGCTTGTTTTCTTGTATGGTATGACAGTTCATGTTGGGCTTATTTATTGCATGTACCTATGAGCAAGTGGCAGGATGCTGTAATTATGTGATCCAGCAGTGGCAGAGTTCATGTTTAACATTTTAAAACGCTGATTAAGTTTTACACGGGAAACTTTTCCACCCTGTTACTGTTAAAGTATTTATAGATGCACAAAAAAACCCTAAGCAGTCAGGCTAGCCCCTCCCCAAACTCCTTGTTTGACCAAACAAATCAAGACTTACTTTACATATAATTTGTATAACACCCATACCACCACATATGTCTGAGAGGCAGTATTTTGTATGCCATTTGTACTTTGGCCTTTGATGTTTTGTAGCCTGCAATGTTGCACTGTACTGTTACTTTTTAATAAAGAATATCCCACAACATAGAGGTCATCTGTGTTCACTGATGCAGTATGCATGAAGCAGCTTTTGCAATATGCATGGCCAGATCCAGTTCACAGCTCCATGAATAGGCCCACTTCAACACTTCCAGCATCCAGCAGATGGCCCTGTCCACATGGACCAGTGTGCTCTCAGTGTAAGGGTGTGTTCACAACACACTGTTTCCATATGTAACAACGTTGCAATAGACACAACATTTAAAGGGGAAAAATAAATAAACTTACCCTTTCACTCCACGTACACTGGATGTATTTGATCAACCATCTAGCTGATCTAGACCAAATTTAGTCTCCAGATTAAAACACGGTCTTCAAACAATGTTAAACTGCTCAGAAATGAAAAATGGGCCAAGGAATCCACAACACTCAAAGATGGTCTCTCTTTTTAAGCTATGCTGTGCTATTTTGCATATTTCCTTAGACAAGAGTGTGCCAGAAACCATGTAAGCAAGTCTACCGCATGGGCCGAGGCAAGTATAAAGCATAATGCTAACAAATACAACATAGACTTCTGTTGCTTGTTAGCTAGCCACATTAGAGCTGGGTCTGAAATGTAAGAAATGCTGCGTGTCCAGGAAGACAGGAAGGCACCCAGTCATGTCTGAATTGATTTAAATCTAGCCTTCTACTGTATTGGGTGAAAATGCTAATGGCTAATGTTATCACAGCTAACCGCTCATATCTAACAATGAGCTGTAGATTGTTGCTTTTGTGATTTAGTTACAGAGACCTTCATCACAATACTGCCTTCTAGTTTCAGGCACAGGCTACATTTGTCGCTCCAGTGTAAAACTAAAAAGCTAATTCAGTTAATCCACCCTATTGTTTTATTGTTACTAAGAAGACCGACCGGGATTTCGCAATAATTGTATGAGCCAGAGCAGATTTGTTTATAGCCATTAATGCGTCTGTATAAGCCTTCTCTCCGTCGCTATTGGTCTACATGTACCTGCATCTACATCAACCATTGGTAAAGCTGCTTAAGTCCCGCCTTCTCGCCGTCACTATTGGTTTACGTGTCCTCGCGTCTATTCGGACCATTGGTTAAACTGCTTCCCACCACAGCTGATTGACCACAGCCTAAAAATGCCTGAACGCAAGTCTAAATAAACACATCGGTTTGACTTCTTTGACTTGTTCTGTTTTATTGACATATGTGTTAAATTAGCTTTACTTACTAAAAACTTTAAAAAGCCTATATTTATTTATTTGCTTGTTTGTTTGTTCAGCAATATTTTCGGCAATATAGGCTATTGTTATTTATTAGTTTTTGTAAGTGAGTAAATGTTTATTTACTAATATTCATTAACAAAGCTGCATTATTTCAGATATACTTAACTTCATCCTACCCTCACACATACAAACTTGCAGCCCCCCAGCCACAACATCCTAACCACAAGGGAGAGGAGTGTGTCCCCAGTGTTCTGTTTTGAAAACCAAAATGGGATTCCCCTACCTTATCCACCCACTGAAAGATCGAAGGTAGAGAAGAAAGGCAAACACCACAGCAACACGTTTGGAAACCAACATCTGTATTTGGTGCTTCTCATGATCAGGTAATGAGACTGATTAACTGTTTATAACTTAGAAAGTACGTTCTGAATCAACATTGAGCACAGTAGCCATGCACAATGTGCAGTAAATAATGCGAATAGGAGTTTGGTGACAACGTATCAGCTTACAAAAATAAAAATATTATTATGTACAAAAATGTATCAACTGTTTTCAAAATCACTATACATATTACAGTATTTGTCCTTTCCAAGAAGAACAATGACATGATACACATTATCTTTCCTCACTCCTTATAAACACCTTTACTTCTCTCCCTCGGCCAAATTTACAATTTGCTTATTTACTTGGTCTGTTACAACATATACAACATGTTCTGGACAGTTTCTTAAGACAGCAAGTAGTGCTAAAGTACATATGTATAACCCAATCAATGGTTTAGACAGGCTTCCACCTGTAGATGATCCCACAGCCCCAAAAATCCTTGGCTTCTTTAGACTCATATGTTCGTTACCATTTTTGTAAAACTAGCAATTTTTTACTGGAACTTACGCTCATGCTTTTCCAAGGGATGGAGAAATGGCTTACGGTACATGAGAGCAGGTAGGTGTCTTCAGTACATATGGAAGAAGTGATGCAGGGACAGCACTGTGTTTGCCCATTGTTTAAAACTGATTAGCAGTGGTTGGTAATGATTACAAAAGACCAGCGTGGGATGTTCTTAAGTACACACACCTTACACATGATAACTCGGAGCCTGAAGCACGTCCTTATCGAGCTAATATTGGTGTTCTACATCAGGGCTGTTTCGCAACCCCCCTCCCCAATCCTCCCATCACCCCAAGCATTTCCACCAAGTCCTGCACATTCGTTGCTGTATTCAGTTTACCACCTGGTTTCATGAGAAAATGTCACCAGAGAGCACTTCTCAAAAGTGTCCTACAAACAGGCTGACGAGATTATAAAAGTACCCTGAGCCTGTTCGACCGGCTCCAATTTTCCTCCTAATGCTCCTGGTTGTTTTCCAATGTTTACTGTCATGCTGTGGCTTTAATGAGTGCACACTCATTAAAAGGTACACTGTGTGATTTTACAACAGCAGAGCTCGAGAGTCAAGCTGACTGAGCAGGAGTTATGTTGCCTTTCTTGAAATCACAGGCAGCCTTTTGGAAGGACGGCCTTTAGTCATTACGGTAAAACAGGATAACCGCAGTGGCATCTAAAACGAAAAAGGTCAGTAAGTTATGCATTAAGAACTGACTGTGCAGGACCTTCAAAAACCACACATGTCTAGCATCAAACATGTTGAAACCTGAAGGATTACAAGCTTCAAGTACAGCTTTATTGACTTGTTCACCTGCACTTAGGGCTGCATGATATATTGCTTGCTAAAACTTTAATGTAATGATATGATGATATTAATGATGATAGGTCTATGATATGGGCCTCTAGTCACAGAGTGTTCTGCTGTGTGCTGTTGAGAGCATCCTGACCAATCATATTTAGTTATTTGGGACAAATCAAAAGTATTCACATGTTCTCCCAAATGCAATGACTACAGAAAACATGGATGCCATGGTTCGATTTCTTTCTGTTGTTTGAAAAGGATGCCAAAATCGTCCACAATGTTGTCAAATTTGTAACCGATCAGAGGCACAGCCTGATTCACTTGGTCTGGGAGAAGGGGGCATACTACTAAATTAGCTGGCGTGTCTCAGTCTTCATTGAGTTTATAGTGCAAATGTAGAGTGGATTTCTTCCCTGGATTCCCAGTTTTCTGCTACTACATGTAATGAACAAAAAGGGTGTGATTCAGGTCCTGTGGATGAGGAAAAAACATGAGAGGGAAAATGGGCTGCTGGAGCTGCATATCGCACCGCAACCAGACAGCAGAGGTGCTAGACCTGTTTTTGCACTGTTCATGTTTCCTACAGTTGAACAAATGTAAATTATTTTGGTTAACATAATTAACACCAGAGTGTTTATTACTTAAAATGTGGTTATATTATATTGGAATACAGCAATATATTCCCATTATCATGCAGCCCTACCAACCGTCAGCACAAATCTTTGACCTTATAGCAGTCCATAGAAGTCCATTAGGACATTTTGTGTAGTGTTGTGATGGGACAGGTGGTGGAACTGGATCATACAGAACCCTCATTTTTGCACATTTACCAGAAACCACATTATCTACTGTAGTACCACTATGTTGCCGCTTTTCTACATCACAGAGGCATTCATATAAAGGACATGAGTCACTTAAAGCATCAACTGTAACAACCTGGCATCCCTCCTGACAAGGTAAGCTTTCCTGTCCCTTCTCAATCCAGAAGATGCCAAGGGATACAAACAGATGCAACCTGGCTGAGCCGCAGATAATCCATGCTCTGACTAAACTGATGAATTTTCAGGGTGGGTCACAGGCGTTGAGGTGGAACTCCCAGTAAACAAGCTTCTCGGAGAGACGTCTGGTAGGTGAGAAATTTCAGTTCCAGTCAATACTGTAATACTGTTAGTTCAGTAGTGGCAGTCAGAGCTGATTAACCTAGAAAAGAGAGAATGAGAGCTATTTAGAAGATGCACTGTGGTTTAAAAAACAAGATTAAGGCAAAACCTAAATTAAGATTCCGGCTGGGCTTTTATGCATATGCAATCTTAAGCCAAGACATTAAACTTGTGGCTGGGATTTCGCTGCTTGCTGAGCTTGTTCCACAGGCTGCTTACCAGCACTGTAACTTTGATACCAACACCAGGTTTAGCACCTCAACATTTAATACCAAAATGAGAATATAGCAAAAACCTTGTAAAAAATTTGTAGTTGTCTGAATAAAGTGTTGGGCTAAACAGAAAATATTCATATGGTTAAAGCTGAACATTCTGCCTTTCTTTTTATCAAAACAATACTTTACACTTAAAACATTAACATATTAACTTTAAACAGATATTGGAACAGAAGAAGTACCAAACATGAAGAATTATCTTTAATATTATATATATTACTGTATATACAGTGGGGGGGGGGGCAGGGGGGTAAACAAGACTACAGTTGCATAGCAGTCCTACTAAACCACTACAGTTCCCACAATACCATACATTTATGGAATTTTATCGCATTTACATTTATAAGTCAACAGTTTAGCTACTTTAGCTACTTTTAGTTACTCGTATTACAGAGGAGGGCCAATGTAGTGTTAGAAGTCTTGCCCAAGGACTCTTATTGGTGTAGCGCAGCATAGTCACCCAGACCGGAAGTCGAACCCCAGTTTCCCACGTGGTGTGGTAGCTCACTGGCAGGTTGTGCTGGACACAAATCACACCAATCCAATGGCTTACAGCATAAGATTTCTAGGTGACGCAAACATTTACCCTAATATCACATATTGTGTATTCTCCGTCCGATTGCATTCACTAAACTGTGACCCCTGTACCGCCACGGTTCAGAACAAATACTTGTACTGTTACACCCATAAATGACCTCCGTTAAAAGTTACGGTTTCTGCCGTTATGGAGGTTTTTGACGACCTAACTGATTTGCGTATGGAAAACACAGTGTTCTTGTATTTTTAGTCTGAAACTATTTTAAAAGGACTGAGAGTATTTAAGAACTGTTCAGCATGTTGTAGTACTGAAAAAACAAACAACCATTTAGTATTTCTTTTTGTTTTGCAACGCTACTCACAAGTGTGTGGCATTTCTGTTTCTCCTCTAACTCATGTGCTACCCTGGCCTGCTGAATCCTGTCCAGCTGTAGTCTTCTGAGCACACATGAGGAAGTAGAAGCAGGATATACACATACACACACACACACGCCGATGTGGCTCCGTCTGGGGCATGTGTGTTTGTGACACAGGAGAATCAAGAGGTGCAGCAGGGCGTCTGGGGTCATTTACAGTCATTTCAGTGTGTTAGGAGGGGAAGTCATTTGTGACTGGGGCTGACCAAAGTAGGAGAGGGAGGATACACCAGTGCCACATTCACTCGCTCTGAGCCATTCTTCGGGCACACTATCTCGGTCAGTCCCTCTGGCCGAGGCTGGCTCAGCAACTCACCTAAAACAGACAAACACAAAACACAAATCACAATGCTATCATGAGTGTAGTTTTAGCTTCATTGAATAGCATAGCATTTCATAACTTAACATTAATTTATTAATGGTAAGTGGAGCCAAAAATGGACAATGAGTGTTGAAACAAGGATATGATGTATGGCTCAGAGATTAGAGCACACTTTCTAGGTTGAGGCTATTTCTTTCTGCTGTAAACGTTCATTTTTGGAGCCACAAGGCTTTTGCGTTATTCGTCCTACAGCACTTTAACATGAACCTTTTACACTGACGTTATAAGAAGTGCTTCACCGCAGACAGCCTTCTGAAAGACACATAATACAGGGAAGCCAATCAAAAGAGAGCTCATTTTCATCCGTCTCAAAGGCACAGTACATAAACTCATTAGAATATAAACTCACAGGGGGACCTCAGGCAATATTAAAATATGTAAGATATAATCCCTTCAGTGACAAAACTTACTGTTAACTTCATTTACAGAATCAAGTCAAAGACTACATAAAGTGACCAGTCTCCTGACCCCATGTTTGTTTTTGATGACTCAGATCTTAAAAATGCAGCAAATAAATAAAAATATCAAATTTTGTCCAATAGGGGGCACCAGCATTGCATTCACTGTGCTCCTTTTCTCCCAGTGCCTCAGAGCACTGCTGCAGAGGGAGGATCCTAACTGATGGGAAGCCTGTGTGTTGTGAAAGTGCAGATAAGGCAAGGCTCAGCTGCTGTGTCACAAGTTACATTTTTAATCTGATCAAACAAAACCAGAATAAACATGGATTAGTAATGCCCCAATCAGTGCCATGTGATTCCCTGCAGAGAAACACTCCTGTGTCTGATTCACAATTTCAGATTTTATACATTTAATCATAAACAGGCCTACACTCTTACAAATGTCCAAACTGGTTCTTTGGAGAGATAAGACCTATGCAACGAAAAGGTTCTATATTCTAAGTATTATTCGTCTAGGGTTATAGTCTGGGTCAGGGGAAACTGATCCTATATCCACTTTTTAAATGTGTTCCAACAATGTGGAATAATCTGTAACATTGGCCAATATTTATTTTTTAGCTTTAACACATCATGCTGCTATTCAAACTAAATTAGAAGGCACATACCGCAACCCCTCTGTGTCTGAAGATATTTCTAAAGAAATGGCCGAATACGGCAGGAGGTCGTGCCTACAGCGTAAAAGGAAAATAAAAAGCTTAAAAAAGAAGAAGGGGTTGTGACTGACAGTAAGCTTGAATGTGATTCTCAGTGATGGGCCCAGCTGTAACTAAGCTGGAACTCCTTATTAGCGCCTGTGATGCTGGCGAAGATGAAGATGAAACTTCACATGAAGCCAGGGGCGCTGCCAAGAATTTTGGGCCCCATTAAAAGATATTAAACCACAACTCTAACCATTCAGCCAAAATACTTTCCCCACCCAAAACAGCAGTCCTGTGTAAAATATTGCTCTTCTGAGCATGTGCATCAGTTTAGGAGCATGAACTTATCAGATGAATGTCGGATATAGGTAGAATATAAAGAATAGTGATGGAATTTGGCAGAGAAATCGTATTTGGGCCTAAACCTTTATAAATGCTAAATTACATAATACATGTAAGTAGATGCTAGACCTTTGCTCACAACTGTGACTGACTTGTCATTTCCAATGTAAAACAGCAAAACACATACCCAGGCTCTGGTTTATGTTAAAACAGTTAATGGACCCTTTACTGCTCCTCCAAACTGGACATAGCTTTTCTTTCTCTTAATATTACACCAAAAGGAATCTTTCACAATCTGAAGCAGCCAACAAATTATATACAATGCAGTCAACAAGGTTTTGTCATCTGTCAAAAAAATTCCACCAATGATTTACCAGCATATCTCATCTATTACTAACTGCAGGGATTCCAGACATTATCCTGGCATAACGCTCAAAATGTGTGCACTTCCCTCATCAGATGTTTTCTCTTTATTTGGCTCCCAAATGTTACACACAATAGAGGGCTCATAACAATCTGATTTGCATTAATACTGTAATAACACGTCTGGCAACTGACCTGCTACCAGTACATCTGGGCCTCACTGTACAGCAGATGCAGGCTGGCCAGTATAACTGCAGTCTGTACAGTTGCGTACGTGTATGCGTGGCTTCAGGACAGAATTTACAACACACAGGCAGCTTAACTGCGCTGCAGTTTCCCGACATATATTAATTATCCTATAAGCCGTGTCATACTAAAGGAGGCTAATGCTAGAGATCAACACAAAATGGAGGCTTAATAACCCACTGTAGTGATCAAGCACAATAAAAGCTTTGGTCAATGCTCCATGTTTTCCATCTGCCAGTGCTGAATAGAGCAATAGTCTGTTCAGTGCACTTGAGCCATTAGTCCTATTGATTTTTCTGCTGCTCGCTCCTTTGTCCAGATAAGGGCAGGGTGGAGCTGGGCGGGGCCTACGCCTCTTAGCGAAAGGAGCATGGCTAGAACAAGGCCAGCAAGGAAGAACCATTTGACAGCATCAAGGAGAACCTAGCCTAATCTAGTACAGGGTCAAGGTTTTGTTAATGGACAGGACACATTTACGTTTATGGACTAAATTTTGTACCAATGATCATGTTGCTGAACATTGTGATTGATAATTTTGTTCAGGAAATGGTTCAATGCATAATAAAATCATCATTATTAAGTTTATTCAATTTTGTGAATGCCTTGACTCATTAAAACACCAACAGAAGCTCATAGGAGTTCTCTTGTAGTATGAAGCCTTCAGTGATATCAGCATTACAACAACCAAGAACATGATTACCGAGCAGCTCTTGCTTGGCAAAATCAATAACAGGACAGGATATACTGGATATATATATATATGTTGATTTTAACATTACAAAACGGGCGCGGTTGAATTGCCACCTTCAGACTGACGCATGCTGCATCAGGCTTACACTTCAGTGAGCTGGAGTGAAGTCATGTCCCGGTTAATCTTTGCCGTCTCCGCCTGTCTGGGTCAGTTCAGAGCTGCAGCGCACCCGGACGAAATGGCAAATGGAATCATGGAAAAAGAATGTGCCGTTCATTCTCATTCTGAATAACATTTCCAGGTACAACACGTGCTCACATTCCTGTACTTCGGCCCACTCCGGCCTGTTTGTTCCTCTGCCAGACTCTCCATCAATTTTTTTTTGCTTACTCTCAGAGGAGCAGTATAAGTGCCTTAAAAGGGAAACTGCTGTTTCTCAGGACTCAGGCTGGAAAAGGTTTCTTATCCTGTTAAAAAGCAAAGCCTCTACTTGTATATATTGTGGAAGAAACACAGGGAGGAAAGCCCAGCTGAGCTGGGAAGACCTGCACGGATAACAATGGGTTTAGAGGCCTCTGTCCCCAATGTCATTCCTGCAGAGTGAAGGGGCGGGGCGGGGGTCTCAGACCTCTCTTTTGTTGAAAGTGATGGATTAAGAAGAAGAAGAGGCATCTCTGCATTAGTCCGCTGCATTAGTCCTCTCTGGCAAAATATCCAGATTACACAGTTGTTCTTTCACATCAGATGACGAAAACACAACCAAACTATGTTACACTACCTAAATTAGCATCAGGTAATAATCTGAAACTGAAGCTGTCCTTTATAGCGTCACAAATCTAAAAGCACCTTTAGCCACAAGGTCCATCAGTCCCTGTACAGAAGCACTGCCAATAGAATAGGACTAGAGCAGATAAACATGAACCTAGCAGCAGCCATTTTAAGGGGTGAACACTTTGCTGTGTGTGTGTGTGTTATTTATAAAAATGGGCAGAGATAATACCAGCTATCTGATCTTGGTCACGGCCAGCCAAGCTGTTCTTGCTGACACAGGGAGTTAATGTGTGATAAAATTGGGTCAGGTGGATGAGGAAGGAGGGGTTTGGGGAGAAGACAGGCTGACTGGCTTCATCGCACTACAGCATGCCTTAACCTCTAGATCCTATGAACAAAGAGCCCTCGCCCACCCAACCCTGCCCTCAAACACTGAGCCCATCTCCACAGTGCTCCCTCCATTACTCCCACTTTTAAAGGCAAATACCATCACTTAGCCCAGTCCTCGGCTTACACCTAGGATCCAGACCTTTACAGTCCCGTTTCCCTAATAAGAAATGGTCGTCTGTGACAGATAGCGGAGCTGTGAGCAGTGGATTTCCGTACATCTGCTGAACTATTTTAAGAGGAAGGGAGAGGAACTCGAGCATGAGGGAAGTTAAACTCACCAAAAAATCCAGAGCGACAAAGCTGGCACGGTGCCAAGGTCAGGCCTGCCGCCTGGCCTTGCTCAGCCATCCTCTCTTCCATATTAATGAGTGCTGAGCGGGAGACAGTCAACGGCTTCTCCTTTCACTGGGCTACTTGGGGCCAAGAGACTAGCACTCTGTGGCTTAATCAGTCTTACAGACACGGGAAAGAACTGATAAAATCACAGTGTTTTCCAAACATATCACATTGTATGTAAGATCATATTACGTGTGCATCAATAAAGCTAAATAAAGCCCTTCTTTATGACTGCTGCTACTCTATGCCAAACCTAAAATGACATTAATAAATTAATATTAATAGTAATACTGATATCATTTACACATAATGGGTTCTTTTGTTAAAAGTTCACCATAGGGACTACTGTACAAATTACTGTAGTGTTTAATGACATCAATACAGACATGTCAACATAAAACCTGCACTAGCTCTTAAGACCAAGACAGTGACCCCTGCACGTGTGTCTGGAGCGGTCAGGATTTGCCAAAACACAGCAAATCATCTTCAGTCAGTGCACACACTCTCACCTCCCAAAATCGGCTTACAGGCTCCCACACAAAGGATTTTGTGCAGAACCAATTCCCTCATTTAATCTGGGATTCATATTGGTGGTTCAAGCAGTGATAATATAACTCTGCCCATGCAATCACAAGCATATTATATATATATATATATATATATATATATATACATACACACACACACACATACAAACACACACACATACACACACACACACATACACACACACACACACTATGTAATTTTTGTAATGTGTGATCGTGTAAATAGCGGTCAGCCACAAAATTAATACCACCTCCTTGTTTCTACACTCATTGTAAATAAATGATATCAGCTCCACTAACCATATAGGAGCACTGTGTAGTTCTATAAATACAGACTGACGTCCATCTGCATCTCTGCATACTTTATGAGCCTCCTTTCACTCTGTTCTTTAATGCTCAGGACCCCACAGGACCACCACAGATCAGTGTGTTTTTTGCGTGGTGGGATGTTCTCAGCACTGCAGTGGTGTGTTTGCGTGTGTCATGCTGGTTCAAAAGGATCAGATGCAGTGGTGCTGCTGGAGTTTTTAAACACTGTGTCCACTCACTGTCCACTCTACTAGACACTCCTACCTAAGCGGTCCACCTTGTAGAGGGAAAGCCAGAGACAGAAGCTCATCTGTTGCTGCACAGTGTGTGTTGGTCGTCCTCCAGCCCTTTATCAGCAGTCACAGGATGCTGCCCACTGGACGCTGCTGTCTGGGTATGTCTGGTTGGGGTACTATTCTCAGTCCAGCAGTGATGCTGTGTCTGATCCACTCAGTGTACCAGCGCAACACACACCAACACGCCACCACCATGTCAGTGTCACTGCACTGCTGACATTGACCCACCTCCCTAATGATACCTCTGTGATGGTCCCAACCACTGAAGAACAGGGTGAAATGAGGCTAACAGTCTGCAGAGAATCTGATGGACTACAGTCTGTAATTAGAGAACCACAAAGGGCTCCTATATGGTAAGTGGAGCTGATAAAATTGACAAGGAGTGTGGAAACAGGTGGTGAGGTGGTGTTAATGTTATGGTTAATCGTTGTTAACTGAATAAAATGAACTGAACTGAAACTACTGCCGTCACGATTTTATTTTTAGCCATATCATATTGCCCAACGTTATTGGTCATCACAGTTGTAGGTTCCTTACAGTAAGTATCAGTGCAAAATCTCAGCTCTGTCAGCCCTTAACACACACATGCACTCACATTATACTTCTGCCTGGGCTACAGTATCGATCAAAGCCAAGGTTCGGCACACTGCTGGCGAACTACCCTGCTCTCTCTGGGACAGGAAGCTTCCGTCTGAATGGAACAATGAGACAGTTTCCATAACAAAGCCTGCTGCTACTGCAAACACAGCCGCCTCAGCCTTGCTCAACATCTCCCTGACCACCATTTCAATATGTTAATACAACATTTTTTTTTTTTGCTGACAGGACATTAAGACTCTTTTAAATAACTCTTCAGTCTTTCTTTTAAGACTCTCACAATATTCACATCTAAATATAGAGTTTAATGGACACTGCTCGGCATATTTTCTGAAATAACATTCGACAAGGAATTCCAAACATTCAAAGCCTTTCAAATCACGATCTTGCTAAATAATGTGTGTTTACCATCTCCATGCCCCGGATAGGCTGTAGCGTGCTAGCAAGCAAGGCCCAAGAACATGGAATACATTTACGTTAAATCAACACTGTGCACTCCTACGGACTAAGGCCCAAACATCAGGAATCACTCACTAATAGACTTACATTAGGAATGAACAAAAAGGAAAGTGCAAATCCGTGCTCAGACTTCCTGTCCCATTCCTGGTATTTTCCAGTTTTTTTTTTTTATCATCATCAGTTACATGCTGGGACTTGCTCAGTAACCTTTTGTGAAGGCTGAAATCTGGGTCAAAGAACTTCTGGAATGCATCACCTCCTACTTCAAGTGTCCTGAGGATGTGGATTCAGAAAACCGTCCAAAACAAACATCCTTCCGAGCGAATGCTGGAGAACTGAAATAGAATGTGCTCTGCCGGTTATCCTTGACTAAGCTACACAAAATTCCTCTACACAGTAACATCTATTCACGGAAGTGAGCTCAAAGACAAACACTCAAACAATGAACATGCCAGCGATACACACACACACACACACACACACACACACACACACACACACACACACACACACACAATGAAACTTTCTCTCTGCACCATGTTCAGAACTGTTCTGAACTCCAGAACAGTATACTTGAAGTGATAGTATGAGAGTATTATGCGACATATATGAAGAGTATAAAGCCAACAGTACATAGGATCTTGTAGAAAGGATCTTGTAGAAAGGATCTTGTAGAAAGGATCTTGAGAGATCTAGGATCAGCTCAGTTGTTTCTTTGACAGTAAAAGGTGTAAAGTTGACCCAAGGCACCAAAGAAGTGTCAAAATGAGCAAAGCAGACAATCAAGAAGCAAAAAGATCTGACTGAATCGATCAGGCTTACAATTCAAAAAAGCACAAACATGGGGTTCCCAAGTGGCATAACAGTCTAAGCATCGGCCCTATAGTCAAGAGATTGTGCCTCTGATCCCTGGTGATGCCAAAGGCCCGTGACCAGGGAATCCAAGAGAGCGCGATTGGCCTCGCTCTCCCTGGTTCTCTTCCAAGTGTGTTCGCCTGTCCAGTGACCTGGCACTTCACCTTTCGGAGGCAGCACGTGTTAGCCCTTTAGCCTCCAGTCTAGGTAACATTATGTGTGATGGGGGAAATAGTACTGAAAATGGGTTCTTTATTGTGGGTTCTGGATGTCTGTATTAGAGGAAATTAGTTGACCATTCAAAAAGATCCTAGAGGTTTTATAGTTCAATAAAAGACTATTAAACAGTGTAGCTAGTAAGTGGGAATTTGTCAAGGTTACAATGAGGGTGGAAATGGGTTGGGCAAGAACACACTACAGCAAAAGTACAAAGTGTTCTGGATATTTGATGAAACTGTTCACTATCTAAACTAAAAATAAACCAGTATCAGCATAAGACATTCCACGGTAAGGCTCCTGGCTCCCACTAGAGCCGTTCTAATCAAGTAGCTCTCGATGTATTACAGAGCTAATGAACCCCAGAAGCTCTGGGTCTCCCACAGTCATTCTTTCTGACTGTTGTCAAGAGCTTAGAAAACTAAAGGCCCTGCCATTAGTTCCACAAGCTATTTTCTTCAGGTGGTTGTCGGTGACATTTTTTGAAGTGACTTTCTGTTCAGTCAGGGCACAGCAGGGCAAGGCAGCAGCATGAGCAGTGTGGGGGTCAGGAGAGGCCAACCCGCTGGGTTTAGAGATGAGAATGCCAACAGCTCAGCCTCAGGATTATCACTAGAGTGTTAAACAAGCCGGCAGAGCACTGCAATGAGACTAGCGGAATAACTCGCACCCTCATTCACACACAGAGTATATGTACACATACACCAATCAGCCACAACATTAGTACCACTGGCCGATGAAATGAAAACTATGATGATTATCTTCATCTACAGTGGAATCTGTCAATGTGTGGGATTTATTAGGCAGCAAGGGAACAGTCAGTTATTGAGGGTGGTGTGTGTTAAAAGCAGGAAATATGGGCAAGTATATCAGAGACATTTTGATGAGGGTCAAACTGTGATGGCTAGATGACTGGGAACATCTCCAAAACATCAGGCAGATCTTGTGGGGGGTTTCTATGCAGGTATGCAGTGGTCTGTACCTACCAAAAGTGGTCCAAGAAAAGGCAACCAGTGAACCAGCGACAGGGTCATGGGCACTTGAAGGATCTGCTGCTAATGTATTAGTGCCAGATACCACAGGATGCCTTCAGAGGTCTTGTGGAGTCCATGCCTTAAGTGATCAGATCTGCTGTGGTGGCACAAGGGGGGCCTACTCAATATTATGCAGGCGGTGCTAATGTTATGACTGATTGGTGTTGCTCATCACAGCTAATATTTACACACACACACACACACACACACACACACACACACACACACACACACACTGCTGTATATATAAACTGATGTAGCAACACAGAATCATGAGAAAATAACAGAACACTCAAGCCTATGTATCCTCTCTCATATTCTCTGATTCACATGCTAACAAACACACTGTGCACGTGCACTGAGGAGTGATCCGCACAAAAATACAGCTTAGCAGGCGTGTGGTAAGCTGACGTTTTAAACAGGGCCTTGCATCCTGATGACATTTCCATGCAGCTGTCGGCCAAGCCAGCTCTTCTGAAAAGGGCAGCCAGTTTAAGGTCAGAACGAGACCTCTTTAACCGTATGCACAACAGATTAAGAGACTGGTCACTGAGGTCGACTAAGACAAAGACAGAATTAAGAATGCCTTTAAGAGCGAGCAGATCTGACTCTGGTCTCACACAACTAAAAAACCCTGTGATCTATAAATAAAGAACATTACTACCCAGTTTAGAACATATATATATATATATATATATATATATATATATATATATATATATATATATATAATCTGCATGTTTTATCTTGTATCTCCAAAATGGCAACTGAGCTTTAAATGGAAGACAATATAAAGTAATTTTGGAGCATTTCTATTGGTCCATTCATCATAAAACTTGTAAAAGCACAATGTAAAGAATTAGACAGACACACGGTATGTCCAAAAGTGAAAAATGGCAAAAATGGAGATACAAGGGTTGTGTATCTAGAAAACCTCACTTTAAATAACTCCCAGTTTACACTTTTTTTCTACTTTGTAGTATTACACTGTTCTATACATCAGTTTTGAAGAAATGCAACAGCCATCCTTTACCAAGAACCCAAGAGAGCATAATTGGTCCTGCTTTCTCCAGGCAGGTAGGATGTCATGCATCCTCACGCTCATCACTCAGGGCAATGCTAACCAATACAGGAGTCTGCAGGCTAACTGAACAGAAATGGTCAGCTACTGTTCTCCTACAAGAGCCTTGATGACTTATCAACTACAATTAGGAGTCTTATCATGTTAAAACTTGATGATCTTTTACCTCACTCTATTAAGCATTGGATGTCAGTGTAAATACTGACAACTATTTAGCAAGGGTGGCCCAATAGAACTAATTCCTGCTCAGCAGCAAACATAAAAACTAACATATAACTGGACTGCTGGTTTACTGTAGAGTCTATAGAATTCTGTCTGGACACTCCACATACATCCACAAACCCACTAGCACACTGCCATCAGCTAGAGCCATGAGCACAAATAGCACATAACAGCAGCCTGGGCGAACAAGCATTAGTTAAAATGACTGTGAGAAACCGTTAAAGTGGTCCTAAAGGCAGGGAGCTTATCAGATTCTTTGACTTCGTGTTTCTCACATGAGTGGATGTGATGAGTAAAGGAGGTCAGTGACAAAGAGCTGAATCATCATACACTGGAAATGAGGTGGTTGTGTGTGTGTGTGTGTGTGTGTGTGTGTGTGGGGAGGGGGGGGGCAGCTGTCTTACAGTTCATTCACACCAGACATGCTGACACAGCTGACAAAGATGAAAAACCAAACTAGCAGAGAGTCACTAACTCCGGCAAACCCAAAGCTAATCAGATGAGGGGAAGGAAGACATTTGAATGCCACAGAGCGGAGCAGATGTATGGCTTTAGTACGGGTGGGTAAACACTTCAACATTGTAGGTACATAACCAGAGCCTTGAGAGCCCTAGTGAAAAAAAAAAAAAAAACAGGACACAAAGAGGACCTGGCAGTAGCAATAATAATAATAATAAGACAACATAATCTACATGTTTGTTGGCTATTGTTATGTCTTAAGCATGCAGGTGCACCCTTGAAGTACATCCTTCACAAAGTGTTGGTGTTGAAACCTGCAGCCTGGTAGCTCTCCAGGAGGAGAGTTGAAGACTACTGATATAGAATTGTGACTCAAAGAACCATTTGCATGTCTGAAAAGTTGGGGATGAGGTAGTGTGGTGGTCATCCAACATCCTGACCTTACTAACGTTCTTGTCACTGAATGCAATCAAATTTTCACTGCAATGCTCCAGAATCTAGTAAAAAGCCTTCCCTGGACAGTAAAGACCGTCACTCCAACAAAAGCACTATAAACTTTTTTTAATGCCCTTGATTTTGGAAGAAACAATAAAGGAGTAGGTGTTCCAATACTTCTGTCCATAAAGAGTATATTAGCCAGGTTTGCAGACAGGTCAGAATGGACAGGTTACACCTGCAAAACCACACTGAAAAGCATGTATTCATTTTTTGTATTTAGAACGGCTGGAGAATGATCAGAATGATAAATGAACAACTGGTAATAGAATCAAAATGTGTAGAAGCACAGATGGTAATGACGACCATGATAACAACAAGAGTCACATTGCCCACCCTTACAGCCAAGAACAAGCCCCATGGCATCTCCTTAATTAGGCTGATCCCAACTGAACAGCCGTCTCTAACAAGCCTGAATAAAACCTGAGAAATCGGTGACCTACTTTCATCGAAGGATCTCTTTCAGAATGGCAAAACAAGCTTCAGGCGGCAACCTGGAAGTAAGTGTCCCGTGTCTTTCTTCTCCGTCATTCGAGCATGGTGGGGTTCTGGACAGAATCTGGCGTTTAGACAGGCAGCTCTTTGGGGTCTATGCTGTGGTGGCCAGAGTGGTCCGCCATGCCAGGAGCACCTGTGGCTTCAAGATGTGTGCGGTTTCTGCTGGCTTTTCTGGTGGTAGATTTTAATTAAACATGAGAAGTGGCTAAAGGGGGGGGGGGGGGGGGCTGCACACTGCCACATCTGCTGCACAGAAATACAAACAGTGTGTTTTAGGATCTCAACGCCACTCTGCTAAGAGTCTCTTCTGGAAAGAGGGTGCAAAGGCTTCCAGGCGCTGCTCTAGCTAGAGTCTAACCATTTGCCTGGCTCTGCTTTATGCCAGTACTGTGGCTTATGCCTAGGCCAGACCATCTGTAAACAGTAGGAATGGATATGGTTATTCAAATAGGGCTTAATATTGGGGCTTTGTGTTGTGGCAAGAACCTGGAGATATGATATGCATTAAGATTTAATATATCTTGTGATATATTGCGATACTATAAGAAAAAAATAACTTTTTTATGCAATCATAACAGTGGGATCTGAGGACAACACTGATATCTAGAGGTTGCAGCTTAAACACATAAAATGAACCATTGTCTGCCACCAATTTCTGCGTGTAAAATAGTCAAAGTGTTTCAATATTTTTATATTACAAAATTTCAATATCAACAGGCTTAAATGTATATTGTTATGGCAAAAATATACATTTAAGTAAAGCTACACATTGAAAAAAATCTCTTCATTCTTCATCCTCCAGACATACCGCTGATCCATAAAAATGAAAAGTTTTGTTTTTAGGCATGTGAATCAGCGGTATGTCTGGAGGACGAAGAATGAAGCATGGTGGTGGCTCAGTGATGCTCTGGGGCTGCTTTGCTTCCTCTGACACAGGAAACCTGCAGCGTGTGCTCAATCGGGCAAGATGGATTCAATCAAGTATCAGGAAATCCTAGGAGAATACGTCATGCCTTCTGAGAGGAAGCTGAAGCTTGGGCGTCATTGGACCTTCCAACAGGACAATTACCCCAAGCATTTCTCAAAGTCCACCAAGGCTTGATTTCCTTGGTTTGTAACCTAAGAATATCAGTAAAGTGGAGGCCACTACCCATGAGGAATGGGCTAAGATTCAGAAATGCTGCCAGAAGCTGGTGTCTTATGTTTGCAGCAGGTCATTACAGCAAAAGGGTCCTTTACTTAGTACTAAAGACACTTGCCATGACATTCTTGAATAATTCTGAGGCTGCAGCATTCATTAAAAGTGGCATTTTGTGTTGAATCAGGAGAAACCACTTGTTACTTTAGCTGTGTTGAGCTATTCGTCTTGTTTCATTGGTTTCTTGCTAACAGCTAAAAAATTAATTGGTTGATTAATATCAACTGCAACTGTATAATACTTTAATACTTGGGTACAAATCACCTATAATGCTAGCTGCATGCACTTCATTTCTGTTAACACATCTTTCCTTCATAGAATTACAAGATAATCTCTCACGGAGATGTTTTTTGTTAAAAAATGGTTAATAAGAACATCCCAGGCAAATGTCTATGAGGCTTGTCTCATATAAGGCTAACAGTAGAAAAGGCTGCTGTAGACCAGCAGCTTCACTGCTGGGCCTGAGGGACAGATGTTAACATCTGCTGCATAATGAGCTCATTGCCCATAAAGCCTGCTGCCCGTATGTGCTACTGGGGATGTCAAGTCACATCAATATACACACACACGCCAAACCAGTTTCTCTTTGTAGGGCCCTCACTGTCTCCAAACCCCTATACCCATCATTTGCTAAAGATATGAGGCTTCACATCACTTGAACATTAATGATCCTAACCACAAACAAAGACCAAAGACTTTAAAATATATACAAATGCAAATCACTCCACCCCTTAACAGGCACTGTAAAATGCTTGTTAACTGTCTAATAAAATAGACCCATGAAAAGGGTGAGGTACTAGTGTTGAGCCTGCCAATCAATAGCAAGTCATCACAGTTGGAACAAAAATGTCCAAAACTGTGGGTTCATAAGAAAAGGAAAATGGTGTAATAAAATTTAATTCCATGAATTCACCAAAGACTCTATAAAGAAATACACAGAAATGTGATATTTCTAAAATGGCCATTACTTCAGATTTAGCTGTAGGACTGAAGTCTAATGCTATAGTGCCAAGTAACTAATAATAGTAATCTTCACGGCTGTTCAGCATCATTGGGTCACAGAGGATTAGAGCACATGAGTAAGCAAGCATGCTAAAGGCACCCTGAAGCCAACGGCAACATGGGGCAGAACACTGGCGGTACCACTGAAAAAAATATGTAGGATGAATCAGATAGGATATATAAATATCTCAGAGACATAGACACTTCTGTCCACCATCTAGAACATACAGACTGTTTGACCATCATTCAAAAACAGTGTGCAGTCAACAGCTTCAGTGGAAGACCTTCAAGGCCCTGGTCCAGCCCAGAGAAGGTCAGCGGTCTGTCTCCAAGAATAGCCACGCCTCTCGGTGCGGAGGAAGTAAAGGCTATATTGGGAGTCTAAGGTCAGGGCCTTCACAGCGTTAGAGCTTCATCTCTCGAGAGAATGCTGCTTTCTGCCATGTGCTGCAGCCTCTGGGTCCAGAAGAGTTATGTAAGTTCTGCATGCGATGCACTGGCCATTACCAGTGTCCGAGTGATCCCGATCAATCCTCGTTCTAAAAGCGCAACTCTGCATAACCATCAAGGGGATGCTGGGTAAAGACAAAACAAACCAACTAAATTTCCACTTACCTTAAACGTTATTCCATCAGTATCTAAATGATCACACGCTTGGTATCAGAAATTGTATGAAATAAGGGAGTGTGGGGCATAAACTAATGCAGGATTAATTGTAACGTGGATGGTATTTAACCTGTTTCAAGTAGAACATGCCTCTGATCATCTTCTTTTAAATCCCTACAGCAACCTTATATGCAAATTTTCTCAAGATTCACTCTGAATCCCTTGTTTTTCCTACCATGGAAGTCACTTATTATGGCTGTAAAATATGCAGTGTTCCATTTACTTCAAATGTCGGAGCTGGGAATGATGTAACACCAGAGTCAACACTGCAATAGTTGTCATTTTCGAAAAACAGCTAGCTAAAGACTTCAAAATTGACCACAACTGTGGTTTGTGCATCCAAACGCCCTGGAAACAAGTCCATAGACAGGAGCTGAACAGTACTGTGTGTATGACTAATTAAAAGTCATGCCACACATTAGCTGATTAACCCACACAGGAAAATCCTCATTGAAGGGAGATGATCATGACTATAAAAGCTCAGCCTAGGTCAAAACATGGAAGTACAGGACACACAGCATACACAGCACATACACAGTTGAGTCGTTCAACTGGGTTGTAGGACTTGTCATCCTGCATCAGCACTGTGAAGCTTGATACACAGAGGCCCTGGCAGGACTGAGTGGTCACTTGAAGCATGAACAAATAATCCATCTCACTTCGTAGAAACTATTCACTCATCACTCTGATAGTTCTGATAGTTACTCCCTACGGGGGCTACATGATATGGATTAGACGGATTAAACAATTCCGCAACATCTGAAACTGGGATCGGTCGAGAAGCTCTGCACAGAGTAAACACATTGTAGCCATTATGCTGAAACCCTTCATTATTGATATTTTTCACAGGTTTACAAAATGTGAACATATTGGTTCTTTACATTGTGAGAAATTGACCAATAGAAATGCAGTAGAATTTTATATTGACAGTATATAGTTATATTTAACTTCAATTGAAAGTAGTTTTGAGGTTTTTTTTTTTTGCATGACAGCAGCGATATATTCTATTTATATATAATAGATATATTGTAATAATATAGCAGCTCTACTCCCTATGGAAGCTTTTAGCTGTGACACAAACCACCCATTCATGATTAATATTTGAAAAAGTGTGCAGTGACCTGAAGAGAATCCCTGAAAGCAGAGAGATGTAGAAGTGGGACACGGAGGGTGTGAACCCATTTCACTTGCTCAGATCTGTTAGGTCGAAAACAACAACAACAAAAACAACAGCCTACCATGTAACGTTTCAGAGAGAAGCACATTAAGAGAGGAGCACAACAGAACCAGGGGCGCCCTATAGGAGGAGAGCTAGGTTGATTCAAAGTGCCTCAGTGACAGGGACCCTAAAAAAATTTAAAGGAGTATTTTGGCTGAATTGTTAACAGTTGTGGGGCCCCAGTGTAGTACCTTTTCATGGGTGCCAAAATCCCTGGCAATGCTCCTGGCCAGAACAGTTATCTCTGTGGGGCCTTCATAAACATCTAAGCCCAAAATGAAGAATTTAACTTCCATGGATATCCTAACTGCACATGCACTGTAAAAAAAAAATAATAATAATAAATAAAAATTAATTCCTTACAATTTACTGAGCTCTCTACTCTCTCTGCAACAGGTGGAGAAACATTCAGTACTTCCACCACATGTGTTTGAAGAGAAGGTGGGAACGTTCCTAACAGACAGCAGAAACCAGTCCATGTAGTGCTTGGACCCAGATGAAGGATAAGAGAGAGCAGAGGTCTCTAAATGCGGGCAGCCACAGCACTAATCACACACACTGATACAGTTTCAGCATGGAAAAGCCCTCATCTCCATCCACGAGGCTGCAGACTTGAGACGACAACACCGTGGCAAGGACAAGCAACACACTGTCTAATCAAGGGCAGGTCACACAGATTAGGTACTGCGACAGGCTTACAATGTAGGACTCCACAGAACACGATGACATAACAGGATTGACATCATCTCTTAGGGATTACGGTGCTGCTTGGGATAACAGCATCTCATACTGGCATAATGCAAACATGCACAATACCAAAACAAAGCAGGGAGGAGGGGGGTGTCCTGGGGTAGAGCAGGCCAAGCAGATCTTCACTCAGAACTGCAAGCTTCGTGTACTGTTTTGAAAGTTCCTCTCCCACTTAGAGCAGTGGTCATTAGCACGTTATTGGTCAGTAATGCATAGATAAGAGTGGGCCTTTTTGAATGGAGGTAATGATGCAGACAGTATCACAGCTTGGAAAGAGCAGCCTAATGTCACTTTCTCTTCCAAGCATGAGAGTTCGCCAGAAAAGCCAGACATCTCACGAGATCCACTAAACTGGAAACACCCACAGGTTTCCTGTTTCACTCTCACACACTAACAGCCTTTCCTGCATCCAGTTCTGTGACCTAAATTCAGAGGAGCGTAAAATACTGGCAGAATTCATAGGTAATTGATTTTAAAATCACAGAGATGTGACCGTTTTACATATTTTAAACTAATATTTGTTACTGTACTTCAGAAGAACATGTCATTTTTTTTACTGGTTTTATTTAGGTATTGGTACTGGAATCAGCCATGGCTGATCCATCTTAAATGCGCAAGCATAAGAATCTGAGACACTCTGAGAAAAGCCAAACTGTGATGGCTAGATGACTGGGTCAGAACACCTCCAAAACATTAGGCAGGTCTTGAGGGGTTTTTTCTGGTATCAAAAACGGTCCAAGAAAGGATCTGCTGCTAAAGTCTTGGTGACAGATTCCACAGGACGCCTTCAGAGGTCTTGTGGAGTCCCTGCCTCCAGTGGTCACATCTGTTGTGGTGTCAGGTGATTCTAATGGTATGGATGATCAGGGTATTATAAGTGATGTAACATCATGTAGAATCCTGTAGTAAACATTGGAAATGTGTCCAAATTTACCAGAAAAGTCCAGCAGAACAGGCCTGCCGTACACCATGAAAACAAATGACTTTTGAGTAGCTGCCATTCCGAAATCTTTTACATCTCCCCCCTAAAAAACATCCCAGTCTTTCCTGTGTGCAGCGACAATTACTGCCGCGTCTTTCATGTCAGTGTTTGCCTTTGCTTTGAGGAAATCACTGTGTTCCAGTGAGGCCAGATAGCAATCACGGAAACTCAAAGAAGGTCCATGCCGAATTCTAGCCCTGCTGCAATGGCTGAGACCCGTGAACCTTACAGGACCCTGAATTCAGCGTCAGTTCCCAGAATCCCTAAAAAAGTTTTGAAAGGCAGAACTGTAGTGCATGAATAGAGGGAGGTGACTCTTTACAAATGCACCATTATTCTAAACTACTGATACACTTTCAGAGCTGCCAGTGACCGTAACGAGTCCCACCGCATCAGAGAATACACAAGATCGTATCAAGCCCGCGTTTCAGCCTTTATGCATCACAGCACTGTCCCAGCTCGTTCCGAAGGCATAATGTCGTCTCCTGTTACAGGTCGCTGCATGTTCTCTGGCACGCCTTGAATCACTGAAACTGAGAGAAAGTGATAACGCCCAGGGGAAACGTCTGAAAACTCATGTAACCTTAGATTTATTTTCTTAAACTGTGAACAGTCACGGGCGTCTGATTTATGTGAAACCGCACTGAGCAGCCCCTCACACTCCACCCTCGAATGCTCGAACACTGTTTAGTCAGTGATTACTTAACCAGTGCTGCCTTGACTTAATGGTCAGTCACATTCCAGTCCCCCTTCTCACTCAGTCTAATCCCACCCAATCCACTAACCAGATTAGGAGAGGGCACAGCTCTCTGGGAGAGAGGAGATTGTTCAGAGCGCGGACAGAGAAAGTGCTCCAAAGCTTATTAAATGACGCAGTTTAACTGATCGGAACACCAATCAGCTCTAATCCACACCTTGCAACTCGCATACTGGTTACGTTCCCTGTCTTGGGACACAACGGAGCAACGTAAAGGATGTACGGATCCATATAACAATGGGACCATATATATATATATATTTTTATTATTATTATTTTTTTGCTGCATTATATCCTCTTAAAGCTATTTGTAATTAAATATGCAGTATGTCCCTCTCCCCAAAGTAGTGTTGATATCCATCTTGTAAATAATCTGTAAATAATACTGTTATTGCTTTTTACATACTATTATTTATATTGTGTATATGTTTGTAATTTATTTACGTTTTTGCATCTGAGTGTCTTGCTATCCCTTTTCTGATGTGACACTGAGAATTCCCCACGGTGGGACTAATAAAGGATTATCTTATCTTATGATATCCAACTCCACTATGGGAGTCTCCACTATGGGAGTGTGAAGACCCTTTCAATTGGTCAAAAACCTTTACATTAACTTCCTTACACCTTTATACAGTTCTTCACTCATTGATCTCTTTTACAAAAATGGTTCCTTATGAAACCAAAAATGGTTCTTCTATGGAAATCACTCAAAGAACCCTTTGTAGCACATATTTTAAGAGTGCTGAGAAAAAAGGATATTGTTTATCTATAACGAGGCATTGCGATAACAATACATTATCCCATTTCCCACCTCTAGTTTCAACCATTGCTCCATTCCAAATATCTGCACAACTAGAATAAGCAAAAGAGCTTATTATTAATAATAATAATAATAATAATATACACCAGACAAGAGCAACAAGAGCATCAGTGAGCTCAGGATGTTGAATGATCACCAACCCACCTCATCCCCAACTCATCCCAAATGTACTGGATGTAGAACCATCATTTCAGAGATCACAGTTCCACAGCTCAATGCTGGGGGGCTTTATACCCCTCTAGCCCACACCTGGTATCAAGCATGGTGCCTATAGGCTCATGTTTATCTGATCCAAAGTCCTATTCCATTGGCAGCACTTCTCTACAAGACTGCTGTGTGTGCGCATATGCACGTCTGTGTCAGCAATGAGGGCAACTTCAAATAGCTGAATACATTCATTAGATACTAAGAAATATTTATTTTTAGTCTTTTCATTTCACCACAGCACAAATTTACTCACGGCAAAAATTCTCAAGACTCAAGACTCTTCTTATGCGTTTTGTTTGCAAAAATGTGAGCAAAAGGGATTTCGAGAGGAACTCCTGCCCATTTCAGTCCACATTTCTATGTACTTGGTGCGCAGTTCAGCTAACGTTTGCATAGACCTGCTGTTCCAGATTAAGAATGGAGATTGAGTTCTGGCAATTCTGCATCATATATGACTAAAATCAACTGGTAAAGAAACCAATAATTTAACAAAATGTCAAAATGCTAAAAAAATGTCAGATCATGCCATGTGTTAAATATACAGCCCTCCACTGTGGCAGCAGCATGCCTGTCATTTGAGCAAACAAGTATTATAATATTCATTCTGCCATTCTGTTTTAACTGTTTTCAGAAAAACAGAAAAACCATCATTAGGCAGTCAGAGGTTCTTAAAATGGCAGCAACTCTCCCTTCAAAGTACAAAAAAGGGAATGGGCGTAGGTCATGGGCAGTGCGTGCTAAGAAAAGCAGCGAAAATGAGCGACCTTTGCCCTGTGGACAGCCCAATTTTGGCAAGCTACTATCTTTCCTGAAGCTCTGTATTCTAAACAAGACCATGCCTTGGCTCTTGCTCCTCAAACGTTGTATAAAACAGGACAAAGTTGATGGAAAAGTTATCAACAGGATTACATTGAAATTCCTTAATCTGCACACAGGTTCTAACCCCTTCAACGCAAAAACTACTGTATTGTCATTTGGTGCCACAGGGTTCTATTTTAGGGCCTATACAAGTGTTGTACATTATAATAGTAATTAAGTGTGGGCCTTTATACAGGGTTTGAGTGGTTTAAGGAAATACGCAATGTTAAAAACCTTCTTTGGTTAACGTTTTTTTTAGATTTTAAGCTTTAAAATGGTTGTTTAAAGAACCATCCACTGAAAGGTTATTTAGGCTGGTGGTTCTCAAATAAAAAAGGCCATACAAGTGGCTCTCCAGATAAACCACAACCCAGCCTGAAATACTTTAAAATACAGTAAACATATGGGTCATCTGGGGTCTCTAAAGGCCATTTTGAGAATCTTTGCTTAATGAAACTCATTCGGCATCAGTCCAAAAAACCCTTTTGCACTTTTAATTTTAGGGAGTGTGATGTTCTTACACAGTGAGCTGAAACAGTGTGTGGGGTCGTGTCTCCATTGAGGAGGCCATTCCTGCCGGACCAGGGGACAGTGATCCGTCTCTTATTTCTCACACATTTCTAGCCAAGTATATGGACAAGGAACATCCATGTTGTCAACTTGGCACTCTCTCTAAATAGTTGTCTCGCCTCATTGAACATGTTAGATAATTCTCAGTATTTTTAAATAAGCTTTCATAAAGACCTCAGCTACTACGCCCAACATGCAAAGGGAAAAAGTCTGAGGATTATAATACGACATGGAAACCAAGCTAATGAAATTGATTGATTAAAGCTCACAACACAGAGGAATATCCCGTTCCAATTACCTGCTTACATTAACAGAGACTTGGTGACCGGTTACACTTTTAAAATAGGTTGTGCTATATTGATACTTGGCAATGAATACATCTAGCGCACCCAATGACCCCAACCACTGCTAGGGTGGCAAGAAGCAGAGTGGTGGAAAACCAGGTTCAAATAAGCTGAGATCTCCACAACTGTTACATTCTGAGACCAAACAACTCGAAACAACTCGAAACAGCTCTTCCTCAAAGTTTGGAAGAGAAATAAGGCCACTCTCTAGAACATTTACACCCACAAACAAATTCATTGGCCCATGGAAAGGAACAGAAATCTTTTTTGATGGTGTAAGAACTGTTACTTAACAGGACAAAAAGTGCTGAAGCTTCTGGATAGTGCGTATAAGAAAGATGGCGCTCTGCAGTCATTACCTCCATTATGTTTAGTCTGCAAGAGAGAGGAGCCCCAAGACTGAATCAACATGCAAGTGGGCCAAAAATATCATTCCCAAATATGGAGGGAAGAAAAACGGTGCTGCTAAACGTGTTGTTCTGTCTTGTCCGAAACATTAGAAGGTCTACATATGGTAAAATTGACCTACAGCTTCTATTTGACCTTGCATACAATGGCCTGATCAATGAATAATAAACGTTGGGTAAAATATAATATGGACTTTATGTTGTTAAACAGGATCAAAGTGACTGCTTTAGGAATACATCTCAATTTTCAAGTTTGGTCTTATATTGACAGACATTTTTCAACCTTTTATTTTATTTATTATTCATTTTATTTATTATTAATTATTATTCTATCTCTGACTGTATTAGTCACAAAATTCATAGACAGACAACCTTTATGACAACCTATATTAGTATAATTTCACAGTATGTAAATAAATTACTCTGATGGTCAGCCAGTCTAAAGCACAGCCTCCACACATTGGGGTTAGTTGCAACATTGAGTATAGAAATAAAAAAATTGCTGGGTTTCCAGTCACGTTTCGCTACGGTCATGTGCATTTCCAAAATTTCAGAAGAAAACAAAACAAACAAAATGTATAGTTGTATTTCCATCCACTACAGTTCTGCTAAGAAACTTTAGATGCTGTAGGCTACCATGAGTACCATGAGTAGGAGCATCATCGAAAGCAACTTGCGTTTAGCAGAATCATCTTTTTAGCATTTGCAATCTTTTTATGACTGAGATGTTTGCAGTTCAGAGACGCCAGGCAGGATGAGCTGTGGCCCACCTAATAAGGGATTAGATCTCTGTGCCACACCCCGTCGATGTGCACCATACATTCGGGAGCGCAAACGCAATGCAGAGCCAATTTTAAGTCAAGCTTTAGATTCGGCATATCAGAATATTAAGTTCAACCACTGACGTGATTGACACTGACTATGTGTCAAGATCGGACCATCCGTAGGGTCAGTTGTTTTCACCAGATATTGGCCACCCAAACCAACTGATCAGAAAATCGTGTGATCAACTGCTTCATAGGTCATTGTGTATTGGAAAACCTCCTTTCCATCAGTTTTTTTTTTTTTTTTGCATTTTAGCTTTTCTTGTTCTAGTGTAGAAATCTTTTTCCATCACATTTTTACAATTTGCAAAAATGTGTTGAATGGAAAACCTGTGCATATATGATTATGATTATGATTCATCACAAACAAACCCTGGATTTCATGTAAATTAAATATATTTATTTGTGCCTGTATGTTTAAATGAATTTAGGTTGGAAAGCTTTCCTGGTAGAAATAACAAAATTTAGTTAACAACTTTAGCTAACACAAAAGCTAGTCACAAAACTGTCAGTTGGAAACTGTTTAAACTGGAAACTTAGATTTTTCAAATTTGTATTTGTACCAGAGATGTGCAACTCAAATTTACAGTTATTTTATTAAAAAGCTAAATGTGTAAGGAAGTCCCACTCTCTCGATTACGTTCCGATTAATGGAAAACAAACAGCTGCATCATTAGAGCTTGCTGTGCAGTTACTATAGTCAAGTCTCGGCCTTGGTGGCATGTGTATCAGTAACTGGGAAAAGAGCACGATGGGAGCATGCTCCAGGAAGCAATATTCAACTAGACATAAAAACACATCCTGGCATTGAAATGACTCACATAACATATGAGACCTGAATAAACCCCTCACTACAACACCGAAAACCTCAACATTCCTGCAAACCAGACGAGCATCAACATCTGCACTGCATTACAGGATTTCCAGGTGAAACGGTCACTATGCACAGGCAAAACACTGGGGAAGAAAAACACCTCAACATTTACAATAAAAGCAATGTGGTGATATATTAAATGCACTGAAATCTGGTATAGGAGAGAATGAAGCAGCAGCAGCATTCAGAACCTCAGAGCAGTATGTAATGCAGCTTCTGTATGTTCATTATACTCTCTGTAAAGTCAAGGCCTGTCTTGGTCATGGTGCTGTTACGTCAACTGCTGATTGGGCTTACAAAGAAAGAGGAATGTCCGCTGAGAGATGAAACAAGTTTTCTTTTCAGAACATGCCAAGTTGTTCGTATATTACGCCACATCCAGCTCTGCCTCATTACCCAAATTGGAAAACCCCCAGCTTTCTTTATGACTGCTCTTTGACAAATATGGGCGACGCTGGTGCCATTGCAGCTCTTACATAAAGTTCCTCTTTTTAATCTTACTAATAAGATGCTAAACAGGTTCTGCACCAACAAGGCCATAAACAGTGAAAATGACTCAGTGGTCTGATGCAACGACTGCTCTTATCTCTCCTACCCAGTTTGGAAAGCATGTAGACCTGCTAAATGCACTGTTAAACTGAAATTCAAATCAGACTACATTCTGTCCTATGTAAATTCTGTCTATCCTCTTAATGTCAAAATCTGAAATATGTAGAACACAATAAAATAGTAAATCATTTTAGTAATGGCATCAGCACATATTAGGTATTAGGTGCCTGAGAAAACCTGTAAAAAAAAGGCCATAGGCCAGACCCTGTCTGTGATCCCCTTTCAGACTGTACGAGACTCCTAAACCCCACATTTACTCCACCTTTATCTCCGTATGTTTGGCTAAAACAACATGGCCAAAGCCAGTAAGCACCCTGTACTGCTAAGGGCAGAAAAACACTGTCCAAAAACTTTGACAAGAAACATGCTAAACAAAGGTTAACACAGTTAACAGGTATGTAACCGCTGTATAATCTGCATAATGCACTGACTGACTGTCTAAGTGACAGACTTTACATAACAAACCCATTAGATAAACGGTCATCACTTGGAGAGGTGAGTAAAGTAAAGCTCTGGATGAACCTGCTTCAGATAAATGTAACCCAAGTAAGTAACACCAGTCAGCTGCAGCTAAGAACACTAATCAGTTAACACAGGTAGTGACTGAAACTCAAGGGAGCTCATTACAAAGAACTATCACACAGCAAAAACACTCAATTTTTCTCACAGCAGCTAACTGATACAAGCTCAATTTTAAGTGTTTACAGGTTTATAAGTTCACCACCACATATATCAAGGTAAAATGCTAACGGCATCACACCCCTCCGACAGGGGTGTTTGATACCCACTCTGGACAAATGTCACCATTAAACAAATGGAAAGTATATATATATATATATATATATATATATATATATATATATATATATATATATTTATTTATTTTTTTAACGTAAGACAGTAATTGTCTCTGAAAGACTGAACGTTGGATCAAAAGGGAAAATAAATTGTATGTGTTGTGTTGATCACCGTTGACTATTAGAGGCCATGTTTATTGAATCTGACTCCTTTAAAGTCATGTATTGCTTTAAAAAAAGGAGCTGGAAACCAATCTCAAAATTCATATCTCTAGAGTGCGCCATGAACAGATCGGTATGTGCTCTTCATCAGTAAGTAAGGGACAATGAGAATACTCTTCCAATAGTCGCCATATTCGTGTAATGTCTCAAAAATCAATTTCTTTGACTCTTTTAGTGGTCCATTATCAGATACTGCTGATCGACTGCCCGGCAAAGTCATGCAAAATGGATAAGATCAGGCACTTCTGTTTTAAACTGGCCAAATATCCAATTAAATATTAAAGTAGACAGTTCTGCACCAGTCGTGCCAATACACTGCATGTGCACTGTAGTAGAGCAGGGCTGGGCACTTTGACTACATCACTGCTGTCCAATGAAGAACATGCATCTGCACTTTTATCCGTTTTCAGTTTTCTCCATGGTTTGAACCCTGTAGCTGCTCCGTACACTGTGTAAATAATTCTGGATGAATCAACCAAGAGAAATGCTCCAAATGACCTGGAATAAACTCTTATTTGACATTGACATTGCCTTCCACTCAAAGCTAAGAACATTCTTGTCTTCTGTAAAAAGATACATGTTTTTTGCTGAACAGCGATGATAAGTATTGCGATTGTGATAAATGACATCAGAATGTCCCACTATACTTTTTTCAGTACATTGTTGGTCTCATTAGTATTAGAACACAATCTAGAATACTGACCAGCTGCATGTGTTATTACAAAAACAGCCTAATCAGCCCTGGTTCTTTGAGGATCCCCTGTTTCTAAATTTATTTACCTCCAGCAAAAGTCATATTCTTCCTTGAAAGGATTTCTAACAGCTTACAGAGCACTATAGTCCCGTACGCCATATGGACATTCAGACTCCCTTCACCTCACCTCATTACTGTCACAAAAAGGAATGTTGTCAGTTTACCAACAAGCCAGCAGTGCAAATACGGTCTTACATGTAGTCAGTGCAATCCCTGGCCTATAGGCCTTTTGAGACAAGCCGGATTTGTTCAGCAAGTTCTGCGGAGCACAGCGTTATGTTAAATGATTTACACAGCCGTGACCACAGACATGAGCTAATCCACTGCAGTAGCCTGACTGAGCTCCATGACCAAAGATTGGATGATTCGAAGCAAGAAAGAATGTAGAGGATTTGACAACTATGAATGAAAGAAGCGTAGAAATGACCGCTTAAAGGATAGGCAGCAATTAGGTACAAATTTCACACTCTAAATGGATATAGGCACTGTGTTAAAATCACAGCATGTAAAGTCATGGATAATCACTTTATAAACCAACATGAGAACATCTGGACAGGCAGATCGGAGATGACACCAAATACAGCCGTTACATGGAGAGGTCATTAGGCTCTTTGTTTAGGTCTCTGTATGGTGTTTCCTACAATAAGCAGCAGTGCAAAGGCTGCCATACTTGCTTTCTCCGCATCCTTGCATCCCATGAACAGGCATGTTTTGTTACCATAGCAATGCTCTCCACTACTGTGTGTGTGTGGCTGCACTCTCAGCAGGCGAGACAGACTGGCTCAGGCTAATTTGTGTTTCTAGGTGGGGCAGGGGGCCCACCGAGACACCCTTCTCCTGTCACTCCCACCCCCTCATGCTCTTTTGTTCAGCCTCCATCATCCCTCAGTGCTCTTTGCTCGAAGTCAAGCTTAAATGAGACCCAGTCCTTCTGTTTACCAAGCAATAAATCCCACCGTTAGCTGACATGGTGATAGCACCGACTGCAAAATGTCTGTATTAGAGTAAAACTAATTTTCCCCTTATTTGAACTGGTATGAATGGATTGTGTTAACTACTGGAACTACCCTTTTTATTATTACTGCCAGGAAATCTGTAATAACAATGCCATGTTATGATAAACGGGCATGATAATGATCAACCACTTAATCATCAGATAGGAAGTGATGTCACCCAGAAATAAACAATCAAAACAAAAACAAACAACTCTGTGCCTGCTGGGAGGAGTATAGCTCAATAAGAAATGAGTAGCTGTAGCAAATAAGGAAAGCAACGAGTAATCTTGCTCACCTGGGAAGGAATGCGGGTTGGGTGACCCTCTCTTCAGGCACTTGGAACACAGGACATGTACAGAATAATGCAGCCCAGGCCATTCCTGCAGAAGAACATTCAGCTCCTCCACCAGGGGTGTAATGGCTTGCCAAGCTGTCCAGATATTTGGCAAAGAAGCATGGCTAGAAATGGCAAGCGTCTCCGGCTGCAGTCTGTTTCGTGAAGGCCGGTAGCTCACCATCACAGGCACTTTCCCCCGGTAGGCAAAGATGTAGTGCCTTCCATCAGAGCGCTGCACCACGTGGTTGTTGATTTGCACACTGAAGCGTGCAAACAGCCCAGGTGGGATCAGAAAAGGAAAGCTGTACTCGATCTGCAGCTGTTCAACAGAGAAGAACTGGCCAGGAACCAACGAGCCCCCGTTCAGCCAAGGTTCTGAACCGACCTCCTCGTTGCTGACCAGACTGGGGAACCTGTACATGACAGTGGCCCCGTTCAGCGGTTTGCTACGGGGTTTATTGATGCAGTAGCAAACCCCCATCTTTTCCAGCAGCTCCATGATGAGGTGCAAGTCCTGCTGCGTCTGCACAAGAGGTCTGAGGAGCAGGCGGATGATGTTGGACGGCAGGAGGCCGTGCAACAGAAAGCCTTCCACATGCTGTTGCATTTGAGAGGCGCCAGCATTGTCCCCACCTTCCCCTTCAGAATGCAGTTTTTCCAGCATTGCTGCGAGGTCCTTCTGAAAGAAGACATTCAATATGGCGATGAAGCGTGGCAGATTATGGAAGACATACTCTTTCAGCGTGATGCTGTCCTCGAAGTACAGCAGCTTGCCACTCTCGTGCAGGTACGAGAGGGCGCTTTGCAGGCGGTCCTCTGTCAGTCCTGCTTGAAGGCCCAGCCTGGCCGAGTCCCACCAAGAGAGCCACAGGTCCTGTGGCTTGAAGTGGAGCTCCTCCAGCATCTGCCACGACTTTGGCAGTACTCTGTGAAGGTTAGGAAAGATCTCACGGTGGTCAGCAACTGACATGAGCTTCTCCTTCAAGCGCTGGACATTTTTCTGTGCCTCCACGCAGCTCACGCAAAACACCGGGGACAGAATCTGCAGCCGATTGTTCAGCATGTACTGCAGCTGGGCCTTTTTGCGTCTCAGGTTCTTGTCCGTGACCCCATAAAAGAGTACGTGAGGGCTGGATGCCCTGACGTCATAGCCCTGCTCCAGTGCTTGGTCCACCTGCATAGCAAGTGTCTGCAGACAATCAATGTCCCTCTTCTCCTGCAGGGAGATCTGCCTGTGGATATCCAAGCACTTCTCCTCCAGCTCCATCTCCTCACAAAGATCAGTGTGGGTGCCCACAATGCACACCACGGCGTGGGGCACCTTTGCAGCGAGCAAGTGAAGGAAATACCCCACGCTGGAGTAGAAGGTCTTACATGTGTATGCCTTTAAATTCACCACCAGGATGTACAGAGCTCCAGGCGAGAGGAAAAACGGTTTGATGAGATCGTAATTCTGCTTCCCCGACAAGTCATACACTATGAAGGTAAGACTGCGACGCACATCCGCTACCCAGTTCGTCACGTCTATTCCTCTGCCTCCAGGTATTGTCTTAGCATCTAAGGCTTTACTTATGATGCACTGCCTGAGCCTAGTTTTCCCTGCGTTTTTCTGCCCCATCAAAACAAGCTTTAACCTTGGTTTAACAGCAGTCTGGGAGTGTGCGAGCTCCTTCTGATAGGCGGCAATATAAGGGATCCCCTTCATGCACACCTCATACGGAGGCTGTATAAGAGGATTGTCCTTAACTTTCCAAATGTTGACTTTGGCAAGCTTTCCAAAATTGTCTGGGAGTATGGCTATTTGGTTACCCTGTAAAACTAGCTCCTCCAGTTTCTCCAGCTCTACAATGGAGTCTGGGAGAAATGTTATTCTATTATTGTCCAGCCACAGGTTAGCGAGGTTAGACAGCTGGCCTACTTCTTCTGGAAGAAAAGACAACCTGTTTCGGCTCAGATACAACTCCTCCAAACGAGCGATCTTGAGAATAACCTGAGGAAAGTCTTCAAAGGAGTTGGACGAGAGGTTAAGCATCTTCAGCTTTTGCATCTTCCCAAAAGACTGTGGCAGGCCTGTTAGGAGGTTGTTATCGAGCATCAAGCTCTCCAGGTTCTGCAGGTCACAGAAAGTCTCAGGTAATGAGAAGATGTGGGTGCTGCTCAGCCACAGGATTTTGATGGACTGGAGCATCATGATATTGCCTGGGAGGCCCTCCAGCCTATTACCAGAACAGTCGAGCTCCTCCAAGTCACTCAGAGCAAGAATCTCTGGAGGGAAGTGCTGCAGCTTGTTGTGGTCCACATCAAGCGCCCGCAGCCTCCTGAGCTGCGAGAAGGACCTGGGGAAATCGTGAAGCTCGTTGAAGCTGATGTCCAGCTCCTCCAAGCACTGCAGGGTCCCAAGCTGGGAGGGGAGGTACTGAATCTTGTTGTGGCTGATGCAGAGCTTTTTGAGCCCCTTCAAAAGGTCAATATCCTCGGAGAAGTGTCCCAGGCAGTTGTGACTGATGTCCAGCTCGACCAGCTGACTGAGCTGGAACACGGCAGAAGGCACAGCTGCGAACTTGTTCCTGCGAAGGATGAGGATGCGGAGCCTCGTCAGGGTGGACCCCAGTCCTTCGGGAAGCTCCTGCAGGGAGTTGTTGCCCAGATTGAGCACCTCGATCTCCTTGATGTCTTCGGGCAGGGTGATGGTCTGGCTGTTCTTCGTGCTGAGCGTGAGCTGGCGCAGGCTGCTCCTCAGCTTTCTGGAGCGCAGAGCAGCGTCCCTCCATAGCCTGGCTGTCTTTAGGTTCGTCTCATTCTCAGCCATCGTGCCGCAGCAGCCACGACCCCTCTCCTCCTTCCTGGTTTCCTTCTCATTGAACGCAGACGCGTGGATTTAGCCAGGCAGCACGGTCGTGGTGGCCATTCTGCTTCCTCGGCGGACAGCCCGTGTGAGGTCAGCGTTCAGCAGCAGCAGCAGCAGCACAGCACGAAGGTAAACTCCACCTTGAGAGAAAAACACACCGAGCGCGTCCGTGCAGAGGGGGTCGGGCTGCGGCGCCTCGCACATCTTCTCTCCCCGCGCCATCGAGCGCAGCCCGGCTTCCTCACGGGTGTGGCATAAGACGATGCGCACTGTGTGTTATTTTTTCTTTCACTAACGCTTTCGGCTCCCAGCAGCTGAGGGAGCTGCCTAATGGAGTAACACAAAAGCAGGAGCAGGAGCCTGGAGCTCACAGCTCTCTCCCTCACTCCTCCCCCTCACTCCTCCCCCTCCTCTCTCAGCCCCGCCCCGCTGCGTCAGAGCCTCGCGCCCACCTTCGCTGAAGAGCCAGTGTTGTGCCGCTACCACGTCTCTGCGCATGCCCAGACCCTTAATATATATATATTTTATTTATTTATTTATTTATTTATTTTTATGATAATTTCATAGATAAATTCATAGTCAAGTGTTTTCTTCAGGTGCATTATACAATATTAGCTTGCATATAGCAAGTACAAAATATTTATCATCAATTATTATCATATTTACCCTCTCATACACTGATTTAGGCTATGAGATATCTTGCCTATACCTCTGCTACGAACATTTGCTGATATGTTGCTTTTATCCATTATGTACGATGGTAGAACGTCTTTAGCTGACAGTGGCAATGGTGTCAGCTCTGGTATCTGCCATGAAATTCCTCCTGTATTCCAGAATGGAGGATATAAGGCAGAGAAATTAAGCAAGAATAATATTATTGGAGCTTATCAGCTTTCCTGTAGGTTTGGCCAAGCCTGAGTTCACAAAGGAAGGTGTCAGAAAAGGTTGTTGGGCAGTTATGGCCTGCTGTCTCCACCTGCTGGCCAGACTGGGGAGTGAAAGAGTTGTGATAAAATACAGGACCATACAAAAAGATGCTCATAGCTGTTGCTGGCCAGCATGAGAACTTTTCCTAACCTTCACAGAGTACTGCCAATATATCCATATACGTTCCAATGAACAAGCAATACACTGTCCTGGATAAGGTGTGGATATTTGGTGGGGATATTTGAGTTGGGGGATTTAGCTGTGTAACGCATATGGAAACTTCAATGGTATAATACAAATACTATATAACAAAGTGTAGACACTCCCTCTCATCAAAGAATTGCTCTACTTGTAGGTACAGGAGTTCATCTGCACATATAGCTCCACACTGGAGCAGCCACACTTAAGCCCAAGTTTTCCATGGAGTGCCGGCTTGGCATTGGATTGGGCTGGGCTGTGAAGCAGTGGAACTGCATTCTGTGGAGTGATGTAGCTCCACCACTCCACACAACCTGACCCGAAATGACCCAGAGGAGCCATTTGTAACCCATAACCAAAAAGTCAGACCTCTACTGTGATCTGTAGTGCTCTTGTGGCTGAACACAATCACATACGCTTTTCTAGAACAGGAGACACTGTTACTGCAGCAGGATAAAGGGGCAAACCCACATTATGCCCTCGGTTTCAGAAGAAATGTTGGACAAGCAGGTGTTCACACACTTTTTGGGCAGACAGAGATGATTTCCCAGACCTAGATTAAGAAGAATGTGCAATAGTGATTCACCACTGAAACTTCAGACTAAGTTCTAGATAGTTGATCTAGATTTCTATTCCTAATAGTCTAGACCCAAAATGTCCAGCTAACTAATACATTTAAGACATCCAGACCTAAAATACTCTTTTTTGAACTGTCACAGTTATCACACTTGAGTATTTTTAGGCATGTAGTCACAGCTCTGTGTTGCCTAATGTTGAACAATTTGCAATGTGTGTGTTGAAACAACACAAGGGAGCAAAGCTCAGCAGCATTTAAATAACCTACAAAAAAAGAGAAGAGCACTCAGAGGTTATATCATCATTAACACTAACAATCCAAGATAAGGAATAAGGAGTGAAAACAGGAAGGGCACTGTTTATTGGTGGGCCCTTATGGAGCAAAAGAATAAGGTCAATATTAGTGCACAATTGCTCTAAATGTGTAGATTTGGCAATGAAAACAGAATTGAGGTGAGAAATTGCAGATCTACCAATTTAAGCAAAACTAAGCATGTAATGTTGCCTCAAATCTCTGTTACTCTGCTCTGTAATAAAGATCAGGCTGTCAATTGGTAACAGAAGAACAAACACAGACAGATTGTTTAATCAGCCCCTTTTACATAGATGTGATTCAACAGTAAAGGGTGAGCAATAGTTGGGAATTACCAAGAGGGGAGAATATAAGAAAGAAAAAATAAAGAGGAAAAAAAAACAAAAACGTCCCAACACCAGTTCTTCTCTTATTCCATCTCCACGACTGCCCACCGACTTAGAGAATTGAATGCTGTTTGGGGGGGGGTGTGTCTCTAGTCTCTGCTTTTGGGCTTCTGAGGAGGCGGGGCTCCTTCAAAAGGTGCATTAATGGGCACGCTCTTTAGTTCATTTCCATGCATGTGCTCATTGACCCTCAGCTGACAACCATCCTTCAACATGCGAATGGCAATGCGTGCAATGTTGCGCGAGTCATCAAGGCCACAGTGGGGTCTGCCCTCATACTGCATGCCAAGATTCTCCAGCATGCAGTTGAGTTTTGTCTGGTTGCGGGCCACCTGTGAAACAAAATGGGAGACGGTTACCTTTCTCCACTTGTCTCAGGCCAAGTAGTGTTAAACTGTCTGAGTATTTTTCTCCAAAGCAGAAACAGACTGACACATAATCTTGTGTAGGTAAAACGTACTTAAAATGCTGCATAGAAAACTTCAAAAAATTAAATACAAATATAAATCGAGCCTCTTTAAATACAATATTACCTTGTAATAGTTTCCATAGGACTTTCTAATGTTGATCCACTTTCTGGCAAACTGAGGGTACCGAAGTCGACTTAAACGGCATTGTGTGTAAAGGAATTTACTCATGTCCCAAGACCTAAATCCAAACAATTGAGAATATGAGCAAAACAGTACAAAATGTAATATTAATAACAACCAAACAGATATACATATATATAGATATACATATATATATATATATACATAATACATATAGACTGTAAAGCACCTAACTGTACAATCATGCAAAATGGGATTAAATAGAAAATAACCACTGATACACAGTGATATGCTCTCTTTACCCATCTGTTAGAAGAGCATATTTGTACTTTGTGCCAAGCTCTTTTTTCTGAAGCCAGGCAACAACTCTGCGAAAAACCGGGGGAAACGTATCTGCCTCATCTACCATTTTCTAGAAAGAAAAAAAAGTTTAAAAATAAGTTTTTGAAAAATTAACAACCATCAGAATGGCGTGCATCATAAAGTCGTCTTTCATATGCTATAAAGATTGGGTTTATTCAAGACAGAAACGTAAAACATTACATCTTCAAAGTAGAAAACACCATTAGACATACCTGTGTTATTCCTGTTAGCCCAACACAGAAATCTGAAAGCTGAGGGTTCAACTCCGGTTTCACATACTCCTGAAAAGAATCTACCTGAAATCACAGACGACAAACATTTACATCAAAGTAAAAAACATTCTATATAAAACATTCCCACATATCGGCCAACAGATTGAGTACAGTAAATGTTCATTATTGAAACGTTTTAATGGTATGTACTGCATGGCAACCATGGCATCTTGGAGAAACTTTTCTTTGAAAATAGCTTCCAGTTCTTAAATTTCAGCTTTATTTTTTTCTACATTTTTCTTTTCCCAACATGCTGTCAACTCTTTTTCAGAAACTGTGGCTGTCACATAAAAATCTCAATCTATTTTGAAGGTACAATTTTTTATGTAATATTTGCAATATTATATATATATATATATAAATAAATATAATACAAAAGCTTTCAGTGACTGCAGGAGTTGCACCCTTTTGCAGCTCTAACAGTAAGCTGAGTAACAGTAAGCAGAAATTATTAAGATAAACAACAATGTAATTTTAAGACCATTTTATGTCACTGATTTAATGTTAATGTAACAGCAAGATTAGGTGTGGCATGCACAATAGCCCAGAACCTTCCTGCAACGCTCTTTTACAATGGATGTAACAAACAGGACATGAGATGAAAGCGATTTCTGTTTATCTTGCAGTCTTGCAAATGTCCGTGTATGGCTTGAATAAACGATCTAAAAGACTACAGCAGCTGTTTCCCACATCATTATAGTTAAACTTTGGCAATTAATCCACAGCTCACAGGTCAACAAAAATACTGAAGGTTGTTATATATAAGGTTGTGTTATATGATCGACTAAGCACGTACTAAGTTGATAACTATCGTGACAGGCCTACTATGCACCTCAGCACTTGGCAACCCCGCTGTGTAACTTTACATGCTCTGCCACTTCCATCTAGGAGGGAAGAAATTGCCACAGTGGCATCCAATTACAGTAGTACCCTGGAATTTAGTGAGCTCTGTAGAACGACCCATTCCTTCACAAATGTGTGTAAAGGCAGACTGCATGGCTAGGTGCTTGATTGTATACACCTGTGGCAATGGGACTGAATAAATAACTTTAATTCAGTGATCCCAATACTTTTGTCCATATAGTGTGTATTCCAATTGACCAATTTGGCCCAGCATATTGCTACTATGGTTAGCTAAATAATTCATTTTTGTGAAATCCTGTAACTTAATATTTTCTTTGTAAAGACGTTTGGGGTGAAGATGCTTATTTTGACCACAGCATTGGCATGCAAGCATCTTCTCTCACCAACTCACAATCTCCAGGGTGTGCGTGTCGATCAGAACAATGGGAAACTCGATAATTTCATGGACGAAATCTGATGGATTATCCTCTTCACAGGTAGCCTCAAAGTCCACCACGCAGATGTAGTCATAGTATGCGTCACCAGGTCCCACAGCGGCTGACGACTGCTTCAGTTTCTGCTTCTTGTAGTAGTTCTTAAGACGTTTGTTCAGAACATCCTTGACGCCTCTAACAAACCAGATACACAAACGACTGTTAGAATAATCCCCATTCGCTTAAAATAAGAAATCTTTTCCAGTAGCTTTTACAAACAGTTTCTCCATTTATATCAAAGCATTTTAAGTTCACCAGTGACAGAAACAGAATCTCGATCTCACCTTGTGTCAAGCTTCAGCTCGGCACATTTAGCTCGTAGTTCGTCCTTATTCATCCGGTTGATGGTGCCATTTGTAAGTGCAATTTCCTTATACACAGGATCACTAAAATCCCCATGGGCTTTGATTGGAGGACCTGCTTCTCCACAACTGCCATCCTTTTGTTCACACTAAAAAATTAGCAAAAAGTAGCATTACCAAGAGTTTCAATAGTCATAAGTCAAATTAAGTATGACATCCGGGAACGCATAGAGAAATTAAATACTTAATAGGAAACTAGATTATCCAACATAGGATGGAAAATCTATAGAAATATTTTAATGTATGATATTGTCTTAATTTACTTCCCACTACAATAGGGTGACCAATTTTTTGGTTTTCTTTAAAGAGGACACTGCGGAGACATGGTTGTCCATTGTGGTTGGGATGTGGTCGTAGGGCTTCAAGTGGGCCTAAGTTGTAGGACCATGTTTTTGTTTGCGTGTAAGGGAGTTAAATACCTCTAACATGCAACTACATTAATGATCAATAACACAAACATATCATCGCAGTCCAATGAAAAACATGCATCTTTAAAATAGCAACTTTACCGGAGAAGGGGGAAAAATAAAAATAAATAAATAAATAAAACTTTTCAATAGGAGTCAATGTAAAACTTTATTCCAAGTCATTTAGAGCATTTCTATTGGTCCACTCTATTAGAACTAATCACACAGGGTACAGAATCAGGTACAGGGTTCAAATGATGAGCAAAACTAAAACAGACAAACATACAGATACATGTTTTTCATCAGACAGCAGCGATGTACTCTTTTACCGAGATTAATAAATATCCCTAACAGCTTATATGATCAAATCCTCTCCTTTCATTTCAACTCCGACTTTTACTTTTACTACCTTATACATGACGTTTATCTAGATAAATAGATAGAAACAGACAGACATACAGACATAGACATATAGAAATATAGATACAGACAGTCCCACAAGGGCTGGACAATATGATCATGATTTTTCAAGATGTGTAAAATGTACCCTTGATACATGTAATCACAGACTAAAAAAATCAGTGGCAACAGATTCTTAAAATCTACTATCCAGATACTCTCTCAGATAATCTAATTACACCAGTCTGATTACACTGTTTATAATGAAACTTGCAGCTGATCAA